>NW_025947114.1:0-479 GCF_000764305.2 Hyalella azteca | reverse complement strand
ATTAAAGTTTTGATTGCGAGCAACGATAGCACTTTTCCCAACTGCTGGAAAAAATTTGAATTTACACGATTTTAAAATTTGGCTGTAATTAGGTATATTTACAGGTACAGGTTATGTACCATTATGGTACAGGTTATGTACCATTTAAAGCCTGTAAGTAGGTATGTTGATTTTATTTTGATATATTGGTACCATGTATTTGTAGATATTGATGTCTTTATTATAAGTTTATTCGATGTAATTAGTTGCATTAATTTTTAGAGCATTTTCTCCTTTATGGAAAAAATTCACTATTGTGCTCGCCATGTCCGTCCGTCCTTCTGTCTGTCTGTCTGTCCGTCCATGACTTCACGTTTTCGTCGACGAGAAAATGCGCTCTCTGTCACTCACTGCAGTGAGTGACTGAGAGCGCATTTTCTCGTCGACGAAAACTTGAGGTCACGGACGGACGGACAGACGGACAGACGGACAGACGGACG
>NW_025947113.1:0-313 GCF_000764305.2 Hyalella azteca | reverse complement strand
TTTGTGTACTGATCGCATTTATTGAATTCTTCAAGTGCGATTTAAACCTTCAATAGGCAAAATTTGCAAAAATTCATAGAAATAAATATATTGTAAAATACTTCTCACTATCTTGAAATGGTTTCTGAAATTTTAATTTCTGGATATTTTAATGCTTGCCCGCTAAAGGGTTAAGTTGAAGGCACAGCCCAAGCTCGTTCGGAGTCTAGCCTTCTAAGCAAATAAGCTCGATCATGCAGTTAAATGCAAAATATAAACATAACGAAAACTAAGAGTGATCACTCCAACGAAAAATAAGATATTAGCAAGGAAT
>NW_025947112.1:0-1661 GCF_000764305.2 Hyalella azteca | reverse complement strand
CCGAAACTTGAGGAATGTAGATACTAGAAAGGAATAAGCATAATCTTGGTCAGGTTCATGCAGGATCTGACAGTAAAATTAATTATCAGCAATTTCGGTAACAAAGAACAAATTAATTTAAGATCTCAACTGACCTGAGGTTATTAATGCCCAGTGTTACGACTATATGCAAATGGAATGAATGAAGAGTTTTATTTGAGAAATTTAGAGGAAATCAGTCAGAGGAGTAGGAAGTTGGACGGAAAAAGACAGCGAGAATAGCTAAAGGTTTCACTGCGTGTTGAAAAAGATGAAAGACTGACATTAGGATTGCACATTCCGAAACAGTATAACCAACTGCCATCGTGAATTGCACGAACCCTCTTCTCGCATAATAGAACTATCGATATTTAATAAACTTTGATTATACTTTGAAATAATTGAATATATTTGCTGGAATTTGCTATATATATTTATCATACCATATATTTAATAACTTTGATATATATTTGAAATAAACTTAGACTTTGCTATAGATTTGAAATATATTATTCTGATATAAATTTGTTTAAAATGATACACTTAAAATATGTGTCCAACTTCCCACAGGAGCAAAAATAGGCATAGGCAATGCAAACCAAACAAAAGGAAAATGACACGGCATTCGCACAAAATAAGGGACAGCGAATCAGGTTTATAGGAAGTTTGAGAAATACTTAATGATTGACGAGTATGAAGCTTCTGGAGACACTGATTAGTTCACGGCACAAAACTGTAGTTCGTAAGTATCACAGATTGACGACCACCGCTCGGAACAGCTTAATGAATCTAAGAAATCTGACGAGCTTGTTCGCCCAGTCTCGGACATTGACGTGTCCGCACAAGTTGGACAAGAGGCAACCGCACTGCGTCGGAAATAAATAATTCAAAATTACCTTTATTATTATGGAAGATTGTTTGGAAATAATATTTAGCTTGGAAATTACAGAAATATTCGGTGAGAAATTTATAATTTCTCAAACCATATCAGTGTCGCCACTGTTGCATCAAGAAATAAGACCAGAAGCAACGAATAAAGGTAATATGGACATGGGTAATATTGAACATGAATAATGAGTAGGTATTAAGAATGCTAAGAATGCGGGTCAAAGCGATATAGCAAGTGTGTAAGGCGCGGTTGTTTCGAGACCGTGGGAAGGAGTTAGTTTACATTGAACGTTGGCGAGCTCAGCGCGAGGGACATTCCAGTCGAAGAATGTGGCGTCACTTCGAGGGTATAGGCTTAACTGTGCGCGGCACTAGCGTATATAAGGACCCTAAAATTCACGCCAAAGGCTGTTCTACGGAGGTGACCGACACGCAAGCACGGTCTGCTGTCAGCGGACTTCGCAACGGCCGCGGCAGTGAGGCCGGCGGCTTCGCTGTTTTTCGAACATTGAATCCTGCAAGAAACCTTGACTCATCGAGGCAGCGACGATTACTGTAAGCACGCCTAAAATCTACAAAGTACGATCGACATCAACGGTACGGGTGCTACTCGGCCGTGAGGCAATGCGAGATGCCAGGAGACGTTCTACAATTATAATGTCGGCAATAAGAAGACATATGTTTCCAAGCACCGAGCTCTGCACCAGGAATTATCTTCGTTACGGTCATCAATACGAGACGGTCACTATTCGCAT
>NW_025947111.1:0-592 GCF_000764305.2 Hyalella azteca | reverse complement strand
CTTTGTTTTTTCCAGCAATTCCACTTGCGAATATTCATTATTGTGCTAGTGCACTACGGTGGAGGCCACCAAAACTTTCAAATAATAATTGCGATTAATTATATACTGTAGCTGATGTCTTCGTGTAGAGGAGTTCTGTAGTGGCCGCCACTATTGGCCGCGTGTACAAGCACCAACCACTTCGCTGACACAACTGAGAGCGACGTGATAATGGAGGCGATGTTTGCAACACATAATCATAGTCGTTAAAATATAGTAGTTTAATCATAGTAATGTGATTATATCCATGTTAAAATACTGTAGTAGTGTAATAACGGTTTTGTAATGATGAACACATGATTATATTAGTGTAATTTCAGTCATATCTATTTACTAGTGCATTTAGGCTAGTGTAATTACAGTCGTGTTATTATAGCTGTTAATGCCTCGAAACTCGGAATACATATTGAGCCTTGGAGCTCGGGACCTAATCCAGTCTTCAGCTGAGGCAGGATGAAGCAAGAGGAGTATCTGATGAGGAGATATATAATTACACTTCACTAATAAGGAACACTAATCAAAAATATTCTCAAAAAGTTAATACAATTAGGAC
>NW_025947110.1:0-122460 GCF_000764305.2 Hyalella azteca | reverse complement strand
GACGTAAGTCACGTAACGTTCATGCCGAGGCCGATTTCTGACGACCTGCAAACCTGTTTCTAGTTGCCACTTGCCTGGAACGTTTTTTTTTTTTTCAAGGCGGAACGCTTTTTTTAAGTGAACCTCTAATCTTAGATTTCCACTCTGTGTGCAACATACCGGTACTACGGTAGTACTTCTACTTCCTAATATTTCAACTTTCGGGATATATACCTACTACTCCTAACAGCTCTGAAGATAATAGTATTTAATAATTCACTAATAAATAACAGAAAAACTATAGATCTATGATATACCTAAATAAATCATTTCTAAATACAAACAAGTTTTTTAAATACAATGAGTAACTAGGTATATCACAAAGTAATCAACTGGGAAAATGAGATGACTGGAATGCCGACTACTGCCGAGTGCTGACTGCCGAGCGGTTCCATTTGGCATTTGGAACCAGGCAAAATATTTCACGATCTAAATGACTTTAGAAACATTATATCACGTAATACCATATACAGGACTAAAAGTACTCTCTTTATTGATAAAATTATGCATCTAATTTATAAATAATATATTTTTAGAACGAACTACTTAGGGTAAACGCGGTATATTCTGTCATCGTGGGTAATTCTGTCACCTCTTTAGTTTTTCCTTTATTTTATATTAAGCTATGTTTTAGTTCCATGCGTTTGTTGATGATTGAAATGGTGACGTCATACATTTGCGTGTCGAACTAATGCCAAAACACTAGTATTCAGGTTGCCTAAAATCGGCCAAATCCGAGAACAAAAAAGGCCGATAATTCAATGTATACTAGTTTATTTGTAAGTTCCGCTATAAAAATTCCATTCATTTTCTTTTTGCAGTGTTTAAAATTTAATTAGGAAGTACCCCTATCATAAATTTTAGCTGGCCAATGCAATTGAGAAAAACTAAATCACTGAATTTGTCCGGAAAAAATGACCGTCTGGCAACCCTGCTTAAAAAAGTACAAAAAATGAAATAATTGTACAAGATCAAGCAATTGTAGTCAATGTGTTAAATATAGTGTCTACTTGAGTTGTGCTTCAGTTACTCGTTTAGTCTCATCTAAAGCTGACATCCTACCCTATCCAACGGTACCATTACCATCTATGTACATTGATTTATGTGTTCACGACAGATCATGAAAGGGGGGCGTTGGGGAGTTCTTTAACAAATTAGATAGGAGCTAATTCGCTGCCCAGCACAATAAATACAGTGTTTGCTTGAGGTGCAGCTCAGTAACCTGCCTGGCATTGTATGAGGAGGTGCGCATGTAGTCGTTCCCACCATCCTTGAGTGGAATCAAGCTCCAGAAATGTTTAGTTTTGTATCCTTGCTACATTGAGTGCCTATTGCGATGCGGGCAAGACTTTGTCGCTCTCTCCTAAACATTCACATTCATTGTCACGGAAAACCTATCTCCTCCTAGAGTTTTGAAGCTACAGTGATGGGACATATACCATTCAATTTGTAAAGACCATACGTATTGAGCAACGAAGCCCCTTTTTTTAGATTTGTGAATAGTTTAGATTCAAAATGGGGGGAGGGGGGGGGGAAATTTGAAGAAAATGAGAAGAAAATGGAAAAATACGTGTAAAAAAACTAAGGCAAAAATAAAAGATCGGGCTTCAGTACTCAATTGGTATGGTCTTTACGCATCAAATGATGTGTCTCAATGTTGTAGCTTGAAAACCCTAGGAGGAGATAGATTTCTACAGTACCCCCTTTTTTGTCTGTTTTCTATGAATTTCACGTTTTCTATTAATTTTCCCAAAAAATCATATGAACAAAATGTTCTTGTATTTTGGTTTTACATATATGTGTGAATTTTCAGAAAGATTTGTTAGTAAATGTGGAAGTTTTTCTGGAGGGTATACCCCCTTAATGTAAATAAGTAGTCTAATGACAAAGAGATTTGATAGTTCTTAAATTTATTCATCTCATTCTGTTGTCAAAAAATAATATGATGTTAAACTAGTAAAATAGTCACTAGATTGCTTTAATCGCAGATTCACTAGAAATTTAAAAATGAAGAAAACACCACAAAAATTTAGCATACCTCTATTGAAAACGTTTTGGAGACCAGCTCCATCGTCAGTTCGATAAATCTAGAACACAGATAAAGGCAGGAAATTAGTTTGGAGTTAATAAAAAAAACACAGAAGTTAAAAACCTAAATTTACAGACAAAGGGCAGAATAATAAAGTAAGTACCTATCTATTCACAATTTCTAATGGATAAGAACTATAGACAGCATTTAAACTAGGCTTCTCTTTAAAAATATACAATGATTCCAAAATAACGCAGATTGGAAGCACCAGAACTATAAGCTAAAACCTTAAAGTCTGTGTCAGACACTGGAACAGTGCACTGTTCGGCGTGAGTGCGCAAAGCCAAATGAGGAGGGCGCGATAGTAACTGCCCAGTCCTATAACTCCTCCCTCTATGCTCAGCGACCCTAGTGTAAAAGTTGCATGCCGTCATCCCAACGTACACAGATGCACATCGTGCACAACTAAATTTATAAACTAGGGACGATCGCATATGAGAAGGAAGGATATCTTTGTATCTAAAAAACGAACCTAAGACATGAAGATTAATGTCTGGGAAGTATTTCATAAACAAAACTTTTAATTCTCTTGACATAACTTTGGACGCATGGCTGAAGTATGGAAGAGAACAGTAAACAACGCTTCTACTATCAGGCTCTGGAACAACTTCACTGTATTGCTTAGACATGAATTTCTTAATCTGGGTAAACACCAAGCCAGAAGGAAATCAATTAAGTGAGAAGATATTGAGCCTAAATTCAAATTCAGAATGCATGGAATGGAAAGTCGAGCCTATATGAAAGCCATGGTGTAATAGTGTTTGAACTATGGCTTGACTATGGCTTCATTTGATGTAGAAAATTTGTTCACCAGCATACCTCTTTCTGAAACTATTGATATTTGCCTCAATTCTTTGTTTAAAGGTGTCAATGAACTTGTTATGGGTCTGAACCGCAACTTTTTAAAATCTCTTCTCGAATTATCAGTTTTTGAACTCTGTTTTTGTATTTGCTGGCAAATTTTAAAGACAAATTGACGGTCTAGGCATGGGCCTTCCTCTCGGCCCTACCTTTGCTAATATTTTCATGTGTTACCACGAAGCTACATGGCTGGCAAATTATCCTGTTGATTTTAAGCCACTTTTCTACAACCGATATGTAGATGATACATTTTTACTTTTCAAACATCCCTCTCATGTGGGCTGTTTCTTTGATTATCTTAATTGGCAACACAAATCCATCAAATTTACTATGGAGCTTGAATCCAACAATTACTAATTGTTTGTACCTGTGTTCTAGGTTTTGAACTGACGATGGAGCTGGACTCCGAAACGTTTTTGCTTATAAGAAATGGTGAACTTTTTGGCTATTTTCTTTACTTTTAAATTCCTGGTAAATTTGCGACTTAAGCAGCCAAGTGATTTTAATATTTTTCTTAAATAATCATTACTTGATGTCATTTGATATGTGGTTCAGAAAAGTAGCATTGTCTTACGTTGATTACCGTATTCCTAGCTATTCTCTGTGTTCACATATTTTAATTATGGGGATTTGAATTGACTAATAATTATTAATGTTTATATTTCATTTGACCTTATAGACAGCACATGGTTCTAAATTAATTTTTTTCCTTTATTTTGTCATAAAGTTGTTTTATGTCTAGCAATTTAGGGTTACCCATGGAAGGAGAATTACATGGAAATGAAGGCAACAATAATATGATGGAAGGGCGGCCTATGGCTCCAGCAGCAGAGAATGTTGACCTTGCTCTGCCACCTGCAATTGTGCCTCCTGCTGCTGCTCGGTATAATAATTCATCTGTAGCTCCTCTTCTAAGATCAATGAACTCTGATGTGAGTGGTTTTTATGCAATGGTTGCTTATAAAGAAATTTCATCAACTAAAACATTTGTAGCAGTCTTGGATGTTTAGAATGTCGTTTTGTATTTATGTTTTATTTTTTAACTCTGGCATTAAGTATTGTTTTCTTTTCAGCTGCCTAGTTTTGTGACTTTTCAAAACCGCACTGAACGTCCTGTTGATGTTTACTGGGTTAACTTCGCAGGAAAAAGTGTCCTCTACAAGGTGAGGTCTTGGCCTGCCATCAGATCAACTTTTTTCTAAATAATATATTACTTCATACATAAGCCTTCATTTTCACATATTTAAGTTGAATCAAACCTTGAAGCTTGTAGAATAATTGTATTTTTAAGTATTTTTAAATGCCCATGCTATACATATATTTACTATGCCACTGTACTTGGGTTCTGGGGAAAACTTGTTTGAATTCTTTAATATTTTAATTAAAGTAATATATTCAAGGGTTTTGATTGTTGTGAAACTTCCAATTCCTAAGTTTTGTTTGAAACTTTAATGTTAGCTTCTTGATTGATGGCAATTATCTGCTGTCACATGTTCTTTTAAGCCCTGCTTTGAGGTATCATTTGTATGTCATATTTTCTTTATGTGCAAAAAGATATGTTTTTGTGCAATAAATGGCTTGGAAAATCATGGGTTTATAACACATGATTTTTTTTGCTAGAAACTGAAAATAGTTTTACAAATAGGGATTAATGCAATTTTTATCCAATTTTTATCACATTTTCAGTGCCAACACTTTCAAATGACCAATATTTGGACTCCAATGACATGGCTCTATTATATGTCCCAGTCTTCAGTCTTAATTTATTTTGTTCTTTTTTACAGACACTACCTGCTCAAAGTAAATTGTCAGTGAACACGTATGAAACTCATCCATGGATATTCCGTGACCATCAGACTCGTGCAAAATTGGTGGTAAATTGCCAGGAAGTGTTCACGCCAAAGCATTATATTGGGGTATGTTTTTGTTCATTAAGCCTTGCACAGACTTTGAATATTCCTCAGAAGATATTGAAATGAATTGATGTGGAACATTCTATTCTAGTATTTGCTCCTCAATTTATCATCCTTCAATTTCAAGCTTGCATTAACAATTCACTTATTTCCAGGCCCTTGGAGTTGATGCTGCTAATGAAGTTGCACCTCTAAGACAAACTTTTGACATCACCATTCCCATCTACACTCTCAAGGACTGTGCCACACAGGTGAACACAAAATATTACAAGTTTATCTTTGAGAACCATCAACACCTTTTAATTGAACATCACTTGATTTTTAGTTTTCTCAAACTCTATTTCTTGATGTAAAATAAATATTTTGTTGAGTTTCTTTTTATAGCAATCTTTTTCATTCAACTTACTCTGAGGGTATACTAGACGAAATTAAATAAATAAAATGATTATATCAATAAATTAGATGAAATTAAATATCTTTCATATAATTATATGTTTAAAGAGCAATGATATTTAGGTAATGTCTATGCAACAGAAGAAGAATTACAAAATGAAAAACAGCAGTGTACTCATTTGTTTATAAAAGTTGTAAATTCAATTATTTTAATAAACTTCTTGTCCAACAGGTGCTACTTAATCACGTGTGTGATCGTGACAAACTTCACCAGCTTCACTTACCCTCTACTCTGCTGCAGGAGCTGCAATCTGCTGCTGACCTCAGGGACTCAACTGGAGCTTACCTTTGAATCTCAAACATTCTCATTCATTTAATTTCCTTCCATTCCTTGAAAGTGACACATTCCTTTTGTTCTTCCTATCTTCAATCCAGTCGTATATTCTGGATTGAAGCACACAAACACATTTTCATACATAGCACAAATTTTCCTTCTCAGGATTTTGAATACCTGATCGAATTTTGCACTATCATGTGATAGATTAAAGTGGTTATTGATGTCAAGTTTGTCCAACGTATATATTTTTAGTGAAGTTTTTACTCTTATCTTTCCAGAGGTCTATTTTATAACGAATGAACTTGCATCCAATGCGCAAAACATTCTAGTTTTTATAAGAAAGTATAAAATGTTAACTTAAATTATAAGCTATTAAACGTTAGTATCTTATATCATAAGACGACTAAAATAGCGGAAGAACAACACAATATGGCGGATATGTCGCGTCTGGAAAACATTAACCCTGCAGTGTACAGCAAGAGCAACGTACGTTCTGCTGCTCCCACTGACTGGGATGACGATGTCTATGATCCCATTGATGCTCGCGAGGTGTTCGAGCTTGTCTGTGACATCCAAGATCCTGAACATCCTCTCACACTGGAACAACTTAACGTTGTGAGTATAAACTGTTTATTGCTCTTTAACCCTTGTCTGATTACATAAGTATAAGTGTACTTAAACTACGATTATTACATAATAAAATTATTCCTTCCGACAAATTTTAAAGTTCATAAACTATGAAACATAATTCACATGAATTTTTTAGCAGCAGAGGATCTGGATTCTAGTTTGGTTCATCTCCATTCAAGTCTTAAACTCACTTGATTTTTTGAAATTTTTCAATAATACACCGGCATGTATCCTCAAGATGAAAAAACTATAGTCATAGTTTAGTATTGTAAATATAAAAAACTCTACTATATATAAAGCCATACTACTACTATTATAGTATATATAGTAAATGTATAATATAGACCTACTAAAATATGTTGGTCTATAAAATAACACCCGTTAATGTGCGAGTCTGGAAAATATTTGGTTTGCTCCTCCTCAGGTGAGCGAGTCTCTTTGTTATGCGGATGATGAGAAGGGTGTTGTGCGTGTGCAGTTCACACCCACCATCCCTCACTGCTCTATGGCGGCCCTCATCGGTCTTAGCATCAGACTAAAGCTCCTCCACACTCTGCCGCCGAGGTATCTTCTAATGTATTTCAAATTTTGTCATAAAACCTGGAAGGTTTGAGATGAATGTTGAATAGAGGTACCTTATTTTTGTATACCGAAATTAAAACATTAGCTTTTATACTTTGAACAAAGCCTAGCATGTCCACGTGACCTGTACTTTTGCGTGCAGGTTCAAAGTGAGTGTGGAGATCACGCCAGGAAGTCACGTGTCCGAAGCAGCTGTCAACAAGCAGCTCGCGGACAAAGAACGCGTTGCTGCCGCTCTCGAGAATCCTCATCTTCTTGCAGCCATCAGTAAATGTCTGAAACCAACATTACTGTGAAACTTTAGCAAGAATTAACGTTTTTGTTTAAAAGTCTAGCAAATGTGCAGTAGACCATCTGTCTATCATCACTAACACGATTTTTAAAATTTAGCTCTTCTAAATCATTCATGTTCCACTATACGAGTCAATCGCAAGTTACAGTAATGTACAAATCGAATCGCAATTTAAAGCAAATATATGTGAGAAGCTAATTGTTTATGGATGCAGTTAACTCTTTAAAAATACGCCTTAGTAAGCTAATTATGGTTTTACGGGATCATCAATTATAATTATTAATAATAATTATAAATTTAAAGTTCGTTACTATAACGCTTGTTGCAGCAAAGTAGATTTACCTTGTTGTTTTTCTTCCTTGCCTTTCAAAAAGCATTTTAAAAGAACGTGTTTCAGTTGGTATTGGAAGACAACGAAAGTATTCAGTTGAATGACAATAGACTTGCCATTGCATGTAGTATTATTAACCCCAGGGAGGGTGCCTTTCAGTGGCACCTTAGGGAGTCTCTGCATTCCCTGGGATCCCACAGCAGGCGCCTGAACGTCATCACGACCGCCCCAAGGGCCGTGCTATCGAAAATAATTAAGTGTTCTTAATTCCGTCAGCCAATCACCGACCGCTTTTCAATTTAAACCGTCCAACCGCTGACATGGAATCTTCTGTTACGAGTACTTGGGCCGCTAAGTGTACTTAAGTGAGTTATATTACGGCCTCGGGTGGGGAAGGTCATCCATCATTTGAGTCCAGGCTCTAGCATATGGGGGAAGGGGGCCTCGTGCATGATTATTTCCATACTTATTTAAAGGTTTGCTATTTGGGGGAAATGTTGGGAGTCTCATTCACGATAATTTTTATATTTAAAGGTTTTGGCATAGGCCCTTTCGTCGGCAAGCATTTAAATATGCAGAAATTCAAATTCCCGAAACTAGTGAAGAAAGGTAGGGGAATTCCAAGATACATTCACTCGTTATAATTTTTTATAAAATTTGCATATTGAAGAAGTAAATCGCAATTGATGAATTTATCAAATATGGTCACTATCATTCTAAATGCTAATATTGTTGCAAATTTGGTGGCACAAATGTTAATGAAGTTATCCAACTTCAATTTAATTATATTCCATCAACTTGCTGTCAATAATTGAATAGATAATTGCAACTTCTGGCATTGTGAAAAGAGCATGGGTTTCGTTGTCCGCGTTAAAAACTCACTTAAATGCTCGTGTTCCATTTATTTGTCGTGGCAATGGGTAATGCTATGAATAGAGCGATTTTCAAATGATAGGTGATCGATAGAAACATGATATCGTAACCTCAAACACCAACTCTTCGCTGTTTTTTTTTTTTTGAGGGGGGAAAGAAAAGCTTTTTTTGTGACCGTAAGTGATAACTTGCCCGCGGAAAAGCTAAGGAGACAAACGCACCCAATTGCTTATGCACGAATACCAACAGCGACTCGCAGCCCGACACTCTCCAGAACTCCTGTTACAAATTTTAATAGCTGATTTACATGTCATAATTCACTGGTTACTTTGATAGGCAAGGATTTGAAAAGTTCTGTTGTCCAGTTAATGTCATCGTTTAGTTCTTAGCGAATCTGAAAGTTCATAGTTGTGGAAATGTGAAGTTATATAGCACAGTCTTTGTCTCTTAATCGTCCGAAAAATGAGTAACTTCCTCTTGAAAGCGATGCAAATAGGTTAGTCATGCGTAACTGGCCATAAATTCTAGAAGTACAAGAATCATTCTCGTACACAATATTGTGGGGTTTACCAAATACCGAAGTTAAGAAACCGACCTTTATACGCGCACATGTTAGTGATGTTACCGTATTTACGATTGATTAATTAATCTTCGTACCAAGCATGGACCTACAAGTTTGATCGGTGGAAAGTCTCTCATTTATATACTATTCAGGTACTTATAACCTGATAGTCGTGAAGATGAAGGCATTACGGCGCCTTCTGCCCCCACCACGTACAGCGCTCACATCGCAGGTGGTGAGTCGTAGAAGGAGAAACCTAAGCAAACTCGTTGACACTTTCATGCTTGAGAATGTCCATGCAGCGAATAACTTATTGCTCATACCTGAACTACTACAGTTTGTGAATGGAAATATGTATATTTATTGGATAAAAGTAAATCTGTTTAGACTAACTGGTAACTTGGTAAGCTATCACGTTCCTAAATTAAAAAAATGACTTCATTTGTGCTATCAATTTGTTTTATATATACTCTTTTGAAAATCACACCTCTTTTGAAAATCAATTTTCGGTCCAAATCTTTCCAAATCTCAGTTTTGCAATGACTTTTCGGTTCTCCCACTAGGTCTAAAGTTCTTTTAAAACCCCTCGACGACAAGTATCGTGGACGCTCGCCCGCATAGTATACCTAAATATTTTTGGTGCCACTGTGATGATGATGAATAGAGAAAAAATTAATGGCTATAGTATGTGATATTGATTCCTTTTTATATTGCATAATGTGCGAACGATTAGCGCTGTAAGAAAGGTAATACATAGGTATTGTGTTGATTTAACCTTAGTCTGTTTAACCTAGTTTGGCGGACATGGACTAAAAACCGCCATGGTCACAGAAGTGTTCGTGTACTCTTGGAAGGCTTTCGCATTCCTATAACATTTAACACGTTGAGTGCGGTGCGACCCGCAGGGTCTTTTTTCCGGACAGATTCTGCGATTGTTTTTTCAATTGCGCTTGCCGGCAGAAATTTATCATGGCGGTACTACATTATTGAATTTTAAAAAGTACGATAAAAATTAAAATTGAATTTTGTATCGGAACCTACAAATTTACTAGTAAATATTGAATTCTAGCCTTTTTTGGTCCGTGGACTTGGACGTTTTGAGGCCATGCGGCAACCCTGTACGTATGTCGTACCGCTTCTAATCAATCCAATTGTTATTAACTGTACACATTTATCATTCAATTCTACCTTTTATCTACTCCATCTTACCTATAGCAGTGTTCGCTGAGACGAGGCACTCGTGATCCCAGATGTGCACACATACTCCTGTTGTAAACTATACAACTACCAGTTCATTTAGCTTCTGTTTAACTAAATTTCGATCAAGTGCCTTGTCTTGTTCTTAATTTAAGTATTTTTTCTACTTTATATCTACTCCATGTTCATCTTACCTATAGCAGTGTTCGCTGAGACGAGGCACTCGTGATCCCAGATGTGCACACATACTCCTGTCCTAAACTATACAAGTACCAGTTCATTTAGCTACTGTTTAACTAAATTTCGATGAAGTGTCCTGTCTTGTTCTTAATTTAAGTATTTTTCTACGTTACCCATACCCCATGTTACCTGTAGCAGTGTTCGCAGAGACGTTGCTCCGGCACCGACAGCGACGCTGGGGAGGCTCGGCTGGAGGAGCTTCTGAAGACGCGCTTCCCTACAGCCTCCGCCGTCCGCGTACAGGACATCTCCGGTGACACACTCTTGCTGACCCACTTTTGCTGACACACACTCTTGCTGACACACACTCTTGCTGACACACACTCTTGCTGACACACACTCTTGCTGACACACTCTTGCTGACATACTCTTGCTGACACACACTCTTGCTGACCCACTAAAATTCTAAAAAACTGCATATCATATCCTACAGCAAATTACTATTTAAACCAAATAATATCCGTATTCGTGGTAACGAAAGTTACCGTGTCTTGTCATTGCCCCAATCCCTTGCCATGTGTTTGCCACTACTCTTGTCACTTGTCATACGTTTTATCGATGCCCGTTACTTATCGTAAGATTTGTCAATGCCCGTCACTTGTCACAAGTTTTCTCAATGTCCGTCACTTGTCATACGTTTTGTCAATGCCCGTTACTTGTCATGCGATTTCTCAATGTCCTTCACTTATCCTACGTTTTGTCAATGCTCGTCGCATTACATTCGTTTTGTCACTGCCATTATCCACTTCTCATATGTTCTGCCCCTGCCTTAATTCACTTGTCACACGTCCTGCCACTGCCCCGGTCGCTTGTCGTGCGTGTCATCGCAGTTTGTAATGCAAGCGAGAATAGTACTCATCTACAACCTGGTTCATCCCCAATTAACTCATATAGTCATTTGATTTTTTGATAATTCTCTCTCGACTCGCGAAGCGTAACCAGAAATTCTATTTGCAAAGTTCGACCTTAGGCAGTTTTTACACCCGAACTTCAAAGTATACGGTACGCGTGTGTTCTCTTACGCACAGTGCAAATTTCGTCAGTTGTAATGTATGAATAACGAAATGTTCAAATATTGTTCGGTGTCGAGATGTTGAATCGTAAATATTGTAACACTATGAGAGAATTTCACTATTGAATTGTAATGATGTAATAATTGTGAAAGTATATATTGAAATCAAGAAGAATTTCAGCTTGGAAAATCGTTCATTGTTTCGACTCACGTTATCAAATGAAGTCCATAAATTAAAAATTATAAATCCTCAATTATATTCCAGGGATATCTTAAGTATATTTTCTCTCATACTGTTTAATAACTTGTTCATCTCAGGTGGCTGCGGGTCAATGTATGAAGTCTGGGTAGAATCTTCCGACTTCCAAGGACTGAGTCGCGTGAAGCAACACAGACTTATTACAGAGGTGAGGCTGGCACTTAATTTTTTATTTCCTTTAAATCCCCTAGCGTTGTTTTCTTAACTTCTTACACAGGAAGCACACAGACTTATTACAGAGGTGAGGCTGGCACTTAATTTTGTATTATCGTTAAATCCCCTAGAGTTGTTTTCTTAACTTCTCTCACAGGAAGCACACAGATTTATTACATCTATTATTATTACAGAGGTGAGGTTGGCACTTAATTTTTTATTATCATTAAATCCCCTAGAGGTGTTTTCTTAACTTCTTACACAGGAAGCAACACAGATTTATTACATCTATTATTATTGGTGAGGCTGGCAATTATTTTTTTTTTCTTTAAATCCCCTAGAGTTATTTTCTTAACTTCTCACAGAGAAAGCAATAACGATTCATTGCATAGGTGAAACTGTCAGTTTATTTTCTTATAAAATTTATTTTGTCGTTTCCTGCACTTCTGACCCGCGCAAAGCGGGTCAGAAGTGCGGGTCAGATATTTATTTTAATTTCGTACTGTTGCTTTATTTTCTCAAAAAAATTAGGCATTTTTGGTAAAAATTTGTTACTAATTTGTTACAAGCTTATTGGAGCATGTATGTTTGATAACTTGATAAGAATTCCCGATTACCCCGGGATTTTAAGTTCAGTAGATTTAACTGTTCATGCAAATCAATCTGAAGCTTGGACCGATGCTATTAATTGAAATTATAATTAATAACTAAGTAACATAATCAATATCATTTATCATTTGATGATATCAATATCATCAATATCATTTCAATATCACATGACAATATCATTATCATAATCAATATCAGTAACATAATAAATATCATATCATCACATAATCAATATCATTTTATCATAATCATCAATATCGCAATTATAGAATGGTTAATCGAATATCTGCGGTGCCTGGGCAGGCGCTCGCCGAGCAGATCAAGGACATGCACGGGCTCAGGATCTCCACGTCAGTCCCAGAATCTTGATCCTATCGTTGATCCTGATGAGCAGATCACTCTCTCCTGGTGATCTTGCTGATCATTAGATCTTCTTCTGGTGATCTTACTGACCGTAGTAGGATCACCTAATTAATTAACACCACCCACTGCTGTGCGCTTCTTTTTGCAGGCGCACAGATGACGCCTCTGCATGGGGTCATCTTTGGTCTCATTTCTTCCACTTCTAAAACGATTAATCAATTTGTAGGTTGATGATTTATTTGAGGCACTGTCACCATAAACTTGTCCAAGAGAGTCAATAATTTAGCTGTTCTTCCACCCAAACTTCACCATGAATTTGATGTTGAAGCTGGCCTCGATTTCAGCAGATGCCATGTTGCATGAACGGTTGTTGCAGATAAAGCAGAGCCCCCGTTTGTAACATTAATTTAAGGGTTCTTGTGATAACACGTCATATAACATTGGTTCACGATTGTTTTTGTGCAACAACATAGTATTCTTTTGATATAATTTTAAGTCATGGCCATTTTCACGAAGTTTTAAAGATCCCTCGTATTAGCTTTAATTTCAGGTTGCGCTAGGTCCAGGTGGAGTTTTTTGCACCTTTCAGGTTTTTTTTAATAAATAAATTTGGTCAATGTGGTATGGATTCAATGTAGTATATTGCACTCGCAAGGCAGCTAGTCGCGAAAGGGTTAATACAATCAGTTACTTTATCAAATATTCTCCCAAAGCTGCTGAATTATATTTTATTTTGGCTAGAAGAATATCTACGGCTAACTATTAACAGTGAACTGTTGCTGTCGAGGGCGATTTCCCGTAGCTAATAACATCAGAGGTCGTAGTATCAGAAATATTTACAAGTTCGTAACTCCGTCAGTCAATAACTGACGGTTTTTCGAGCTAGACCCTCCAATCACAGACGAGAAATTGGCGCTACCGTACGTGTACTTAAGCCGCTATGTGTACTTAGGAGAGTTTTGATAGTACAGCGGCTGATATTTTGTTTGATATTGAACGCCACCGCTGAAAGAAGCGCTGCCTTCGGTGTAGTTCACTCCTTCGTATTTGTACAAAGGGAAAGGCTCAAAATTTAGTTCAGGGTTACCTATTTTCTTATTTTGAATACTGACGAGCCTTCTTCTATATTCTTTCTGTACCCTCCTCGAAGACTCTTTACTTTAAACCTATAATATATATAATTGAATGAGATGTAATGCTGCTGCATTGTGGATTTGTTGAATAGTTTAGCAAAAAATACGACGCTGGTAGTGTAGCTGAGGGGGTGTCCAACTTGGAAAAATTAGTGGGACTGTCCAAATATCGATGCTCTTTTCGATTTGTGTGGGTCATCCTTACCCAGTTACGTCTGGAGGGGGACTATCAGTGCTGTGTGCAGAAAGTATCACTATTTGGTCAATATGACCTATACACTTTTCTAAGTGATGTAATTTGTCGTTTCACCATGCGATCCCGTCATGAATAAAGCCAAATTTTTTATGTCTGTTGAGCAGAATTTGTACAAATGTAATAAATTCTAAAACTCAAAACGGTTTCTGATCCTTCTTGAAAAGAAATGTTAACACCAAAACGAATATACATATACGGGCATCTCGTCTTCTATCTACATTTTACGTTGAAATTTTCTGTTAGGAATTTTTTTTCCTTCACGTGTGATTTCAATTTCAGAATTATTTGAACATTAGTCTTAACGCGTTTTTTTTAAATCACTAAAAAATGAAATATAGTCCACTAAAATGTTTAGAACTAATTCACTTATAACGTCGATGCCACTTGAGCCGCTCCAGCACTCATATCGCAGCCATCAATAAAAACTGTCCATTTTAAAGCAAAATTAAATCGCATTTTCTCGCAATTTAGAAGCAGCCTCATGTCAAAGTTATTATTTGGTTATCGCACACTAAAAACTTAGGTTCTCGCTTATATGATTTGAATTATGTTGGAGATCAGAAAGTTAAGTGAGTGTCAATCAATCGATTGACTTAAGAGTGATTGACCATGTATAAACCCGTTTGACGTTTTAAGTGAGACATGATGGTGATTGATAGAAAATTTGAGTAATAAAATTAATCGATGGAAGTAGTCGTCGAAACCGTTGCTAACCGCCAAAATCTACACATCAGCTCAAAAAACAACTATTAGCAAATAAACAATAAGTGTATCCCATATCTAGTGAAAGTGAGATTTTGCCCAATAGATTGAAGGCCTGATCGACGTTGATTGTAAAGCGCGTTAATCGCTTGACTCAAGCTTTTGTGCAAGCAACTTGATCGTAGTTAAAGCTTTGATTAAGCCTCTTGATCGCTTAAAGTTAAAGCTTTGATTAAGCCGCTTGATCGTTTAAAGTTAAAGCTTTGATTAGACCGCTTGATCGTACTAGAGCTCCTTCCGATCTCAACAGTAGCGATCGTCGCCACGCTAGACATGCGGAAACAATTGTGTCGTCTAGAACATTTCAGATGAACGGCCTTCAGACTACGGACTAAACATTTAGACTAACGAGTGAATAGCTTTGCTTTTCGATCATTAAGAGACTTGAATTTACCAAGAGAATGTTCATGAATCGTCCAAAAGCTGATTCTTGCTTGCTTCAACTGAATGTTCTTTGATTATTTATTGGATCATTCCTTATTAGTGTGTATCCCATTTATATGTGCAATTGTCAACCTTTCAGTTCACTAGAATTTACACTTGATTTCATTGAATATTTTTTTATTCAAAATATATTTTATTTAGAAAATGACAATCAAATATTGTTTCATGGTCCTCTCTTTTCCCCCACAGCCAAGCTAGCTATTAATGTTTCGAATCACAAACATTTCGAGTTTTGCAGTTATTTGGTCACTGACAGTTAGAAAAATTACGAGTAGCTGTGCGATAACATGTCCGCTGGAAATTAGTTCGTGGTTTTGATCATTATAATTTATTGTAAGTATTCCCACGAATTCTACCTGTAGGTACTAAGTGGAAGTTCAACTTTTGAACTTCAGTGTGCCGGCCGCAGTGCTGGTGTGTGTACGTGTGTAGTGTGATGTCCTGTTCATTTTACTCTTTATGCACTCCCTCCAAGTTCTTCCAATTTTTATCTTATTGCAATGGGATTGCGTCATGTAATTACTTGCATTGTGTTTTCGTTGCTCGGTAAGTAACTCTGTAGACTAACAAATTTTCGTTCGCACACATGATTGGATTGAACTCTTAGTCTTGCTGACGAAGTAGAACCTTTTTTGTCGACCTTTCTTAAATTTGGAACGAATTGCGTTCAGCCATGCAAGTGCAATAGTTCAGGGCCCTCAATACTAAGATTTTAAAAATGAGAAAGACGGAAACTTTGCGTCAGAAGAAATATGACAGTTAAACATAATGCATCTTGTTTGATACCTTATTAAAATTTAAAGAATTTGCTGTACTAGAGAAAGTGGTCGGACGAGCTTCTTCGGTACCTAACTTCTTTTGATCACTCTAACTCGGTTAGTAAAATTTAGTTTGAGCTGCTGCTGCCAATGCTATTAACGCTATAATAAGCGCCTTTTTTTCTGTATTGAATTTTCGAATGTGTATATGATGTTAACCAATATCAGGATATAAACTAGAATAGAAGCAACAGTAAAACAAATTCTATGTCATGTGCTGCTTAATTAATAAAGCCGCCGCCCGCTTTAGCATTCGGGTTTAGGGTAAACTGACCTGGTTCTAGATCTCAGGCTCTCTTGTCTTGGTGTTTGACTCTTACTATCCAAATAATTGACTATAAAAATTGATATTCTGCCATTCGAAAGGCTCAATTTTAATTACATTCTCTGAAAGACTAAAAAAAAGTACAGTCATAAATCACTATAAAACGTTGCGTACGTACGTTTCTAAAGGGGCTGCAAATTAGAAGAGACGTTGGTTAAACGTCCAGTACAAAATATACCTGATTTACGTAAGGCTCATCATGCCATACGTTGCATAGAGTGATAGACTCTCATCGTCATCGGACGTTGCGTTCGCTACCGTCCGATGACGTCATCGCGGATGACTCGAAAGGTTGAACGCTTACCTTCCCCCGAACGCTTACCTTCCCCCGTTTGCTGCCTTGATAGATATTTTTTGAACATTCGGTCGTTTACTGGTCTCGTTGAAGTTTAGCCCATTCAGCACGTCTGTTATACCTGCGCGAAAATATTTTTATTATATTGAGTCATGTAATTACCACTTTTCGTATCCTCTTTGAAACGTGTCTCAGCTATTCTTATTGAGAAGATCACATTATATCTGCGTTTGTATTCACTTTTAAACGTGTCTCAACTTTTCCTATTGAGAATATCGTTATTTGATTAATTTTATTCCTAATCAACATAAGTAAATCTCTTGAAGGTCATTCGGAACCCTTGCTTGTGCATTCTAATATATTTAGTGTCTTCGTCAGGCCTGCTGATCTTTTTTTCTTTCTGTCGGACATGGCCGTATAAAGGTCGAGGCTGGGATTTGCGTAATTGCGAGTAGCTCGCATCATGAGCCAGCTCCTGCTTGTCATGATTTAGTCCATTTTAATAATGGGTTGGATTTAAACGCGGCTGGTTTAAATCGTAAATCAAACACTCAACGTTATTATTTCTTGCGTCGAAATCTTGTTTTAAGCGGTGCTGCAGCTTGCTAGGAAGTCATTCTAGCCCGGATCATTATCCATAGACCGTTGCAGTCTCCAAGCATTCGTTGCCGTTGATGGCTGTTAACTCACTGAAAACTTGTTTCTTTTTTATTAAAAATGCATAATCAGAAAAACTCAACAGGCCCACACCGCTCATTAAGAATGAATCTTGAACGCTTTTTTCATATATTTATGTACATTCACGAAAGTAGTAGAATTTTATAATTGAATTATAAAAATGACGAGAAACGATACACTGCAAGGGCTAATATTCAACAATTTAATTCTAATGAGGTTTATTCCAACATAGGAACGTTAATACGGATTATTGCTCTTCTTTTGTATGTTGAACGTTAATATTGACATTTTGTGCTGAACGTTAATATGGATGTTTTGTGTTGAACGTTAATACAGATATTTTGTGTTGAACGTTAATAAAGATATTTTGTGTTGAACGTTAAATGGATGTTTTGTGTTGAACGTTAATAAAGATATTTTGTGTTGAACGTTAAATGGATATTTTGTGTTGAACGCTAATATGGATGTTTTGTGTTGAACTTTTAGTTTTAGAAATCAGTTGCCGTTTTTTATTTTCCCAATGCGAGATAACAATCTTAATGACAATAATTGATTGAGACTATCTAGATTATCCAACTTATTCGATCAAGAGGTATATGATAACGTGTCCATTAGGAAGTATATTAGTATGAATAATCGGAATTTAACCCATTCTTAAGGGTTTAATTAGGAGGGGGGAAGGGAAAGCTGTCCCCTGCGCAGTAATGACCGTTAAAAGCCAATTAGTTATTAGCTTATTTTGCTACTAATCCATGCACGGTTATGAAATTTAATTCTATTTAATCACTTGTAAACAAAATGCAACATTTTCATGCTTTACAGGAGGTGTGATTGGGCAGGGAGATGAAGAAACTTATCTCGGCAAGTTTCTTGGTGAATTCAACAGCTACCATCATCAGGTATCGTCTTATTATTCGGTTAATTCAGATGCATTCAATTAAACTTCTTCTTAAAAATCTTCTCCGCATGGCTAGCCAATTACGATTCTCCTGGAATAATTTTGTAATCTCTTTTCCTTAGTAAAAATTAAGATTAAAATCTCTCGTAATTTTAATTTTGAACGGTTGAAACACAAATTTAATTCTTTATGAGATAGATGGTTTTATCGCTGAGCTTAGCCGTACACTTTTAACGGATCATTTTCTGCATATATGCAGAAAAGCGAGCCAGAACATGATGATAAAGAAGCGAGCCAGAACTCGATGATAAAGATGCGAGCCAGAACATGATGGTAATAAAAAAACGAAGCAAATATTTGCTGTTATTTAAAAGGTCGGTGGCGAGGTGTACGCCGTGAACCAGCACTCGTTCCACATCCGCAAGTTCATGTACGACGGCAACGGGAAAGACACCTTCTTCTGGGCGGGAAGTCGGCCGCGTCCTGGGCCTCAGGGCTTCATCGTGCCTAACGAGATCGGGAGGGGAGTGCTCTCTTTCTGGGTGACTGCAACATTTTTTCTGGTGCTATACTTTCAAAAAAAGTTAAGTGACTACAATATTTTTTCTGGTGCTATACTTTCAAAAAAAGTTAAGTGACTACCACATTTTTTATGGTGCTATACTTTCAGAAAAAGTAAAGTGCCTACAACATTTTTTCTGGTGCTATACTTTCAAAAACAGTTGAGTGACTACAACATTTTTCTCGTCATGAACTGGTGGTGAATAAGACATGCCGCGGTGAAGAACCAGCTGGAGGAGATGTGTATTCGTAATGATGTTAAATTATTTTAGATTATACGTAATGCATTTGGGATTTTTTAATCATGCACAGATTGTTCTTGACCATTCCATAATAATTTTTATCTTTTTTTAGTTTCTTTTCTGAGGTTGACATGTGTTCACACTAGTCAAACTAAGATATTTCACTTGATACAGTTTTTCAGTATGAATGGCCTTGGGTCGTTTCCGATAACGGTTTAAAGAGCATACAAATAATTTTAAGGATATTTTGACAAAGTTACCTTTCTGTTTATTTGACGGTTAGTTAAACTGGAACTCGTTATCTTTAATAATGTTTAATTAATATTATTCAGAATTGTTCAAAATGATGGACCCAATTTAATAAATTCGTATATCGAGAAAGCATATCTCCTGTTACTGAGTGCACCACAGCAATGATTCTGTTCTCGCACCAGCAACTCTGTTTACGTCCCGCCTCTACCAGCAACTCTGTTTACGTCCCGCCTCTATCAGCAACTCTGTTTACGTCCCGCCTCTACCAGCAACTCCTGTCTCTTATACACATCTAGATGTGTATAAGAGACAGCCCTGATAGCATCGTTGACGCTCCGAGTATGAACGCCTTCAAGAACAGACTAGACGAAGCTATGCAGGAGCATATGTTCAGTCTTAAAATGACTAGCAAATTACGGACCAGGCAATAAGTCCAGCAGCTATCACAATCAATCGTCAGTTATGGAAAGATCGGGTTCCAAAGGCCTGGGGCCATACTTTCAAAATTCGCTAAATGAACGTAAGTACTTACGCTCTATTTTCTTGTCTGTGATTGGTGGATTTTGCTTGAAAGGCCGTCAATGATTGGCAGATGAACTTACGATCTCAACTTTTTTTGAAAGTATGCCCCGGATCCCTTGTGAATCAAGTCACGAAAAATTCAAAAATTGGCAACAGGCCATGGGCCCATATCTTAGGGGCCGACACTTCTATTCTATATGCTCTTGCATAGCTTCGTCTAGTCTGTTCTTGAAGGCGTTCATACTCGGAGCGTCAAAGATGCTATCAGGGAGTATATCCTTATGTCCTTTATCTGCTCGGACTGAGGACAAGAAAGTGCGTCAGTGTTTTGACATAATGACAAATTAAATTATGAATTTATTAGTTGATGTAGTTTATATTATTCTGAATGTCGTTTGCTTGACCAGGACGAACGTGTTGCGTCAATACCACAACGAAGACATCACCATCACCCTGCCTGACGCTAAGACCATCCGCGACATCCGTTGGCTCTCCGTATACGACCTCACCAGACATGTGAATAAATTCACAATTTTCTATTTATACCCACGTTATCTGTTGAATCAAACATCGTGTTTTTTTTTAATTTAAATTTTTTATTTATACATGTGTTATGATATTACATTCAATTCGTTATTTATGGCCTAGTGTTGTCTTCTGTGCTAATATTATTCAGTTATTTAGTGATTGAATTATTTGTACTCTGACATACCTAAAACGGGAGCTATTTTCATATCAAATTACAATGCTTTGAGTAATTCACCGTCCAATTTTCATGCTTTCATGGTGCCAATTCAGTACCTTAAATCCTGTCGTGAATTAATAATTAAAAAAATTTGTAAAAACTGCTGTGATTTTAATAAAATCCACTGGAATTTCAGGAACCTTTTGGGGATCTTTACATCCCCGAAGGGTTCGAACCTCCCCAACGGCTGAGGCTAAACCGTCTGACGGGCAAGACTGGACACGTCAACTCCGAGCCTGTTGTTATCCTCGACTCGAAAACCATCAAAATTGACAGTGAGTTTTAACTGCAGAAATTGCCCTGATGATTGAATATTTAATGGCAAATAATCATGATGATTATGATGACAAATTATCCCGAGAATTATGATAGGTATTAAATTATCGTGACTCTCGTCATAGTGAATTATCCTGATAATAACAAAAAACAGATAATTCTGATAACAACGATAGCGAATAACCTGATAATTATATTCACTAATTACTTTGTTAACTATGTTGTTATCTCGAAAACTATTGAATACCAGTGCATACTACTTTTGTACTTGTAGGTGCTACTTCTGTAGTGTGTTTATTTGTTATTGCTTCTTTTATTTCAACTATTAGTATACGTAGCCTGTTTGAATCACCAAGTGTAGAGTTACTAGATATTGTTTCGTACATGCAACTAATAAGTAACGTATTTGAAGCAAATAACATGTAGCGTTGTGTTATCCTTGTGTCAGGATATTGTGATGCAAATTGAAGATGTATATTATTTATTATTCATTTAATCATTGTAGATTTTGAATACGACGGCAGCGGGGAAGAAGCGTACTTCTGGGTCGGCGTTGGGCCACAGCCACACTCCAAAGGCAATAAAATTCCAGATGAACTCGGCTAGTGAGTTTTAATTTCTTGTAATTTTTCGCAGATTTCTTATCTTTCTAAACATGTTTGAAACTTTGAACTACGGGACTACAAACTTGCTATCTAAATATGCAAAGATGACGGATGTACTATAAGCTTTATTTGCACTTCATTATCTTTAAAATCTCTTCAATCTTCTAAAAATTACTTTATCTTTTTGAAATCTCGATACTAAAAAAATTTTAATGCAGACAAAATGTTGATGGTTTTGTATGTATTAAAATGAAGTTAATAACGTGCAGCTTGACGCCCCTGGGCCGGTATCACCGGGCCAACATCGTGCTGACGTTGCCAGGAGACCTGTCCGTGCAGACCGTCAACTGGCTCGCCGTCTACGACGTCAAGAGGAACGACGTCCTCGGCTCTGTCATCCTGCACGACGACCTCAACGTCCCGCCCTCCCTCGTCCATATCACCGTCAGTTGCTATCATACGTCTTCGTCAGTTGTAAGCATACATCTTCGTAAGTTGTTAGCATGCAAGACCGGGGAACATCTTCTTCAGTTGTTATTGGGGAATAAGTCTGAGGGTCTATGTCGCCCCAGACCGTGACCTTTCCTTTGTGAGTGCCCGTCTTTTAGTGATGCCCGACGGCAGTTCTTCCCTCACCTATGTCGGAATAAACACAACACACCTAAAAAGTATCTTGGCCCAACCACAACACGGCCATTATAATGTCGACCGACTCATAGAAAACCTACGGGCGATAGATATGTTCGACAATATATGATTTTTGATTTAAAAAAAAACTTTCGATAACTGAGACCTTCCACCTCTTTGGTGATGTTCATCCTGAATTTCGGTGCGAGATAGCTAAATAGCTGAAGCGCTAGTAAACATTTGGCTACTAGACTAAATAACTAATTGAGGGTCTATGTCAGTTCAGCAGCTTTCATGGCAGAAGAGGGAGGTGGAAGTTCCTAGTTACCTCTTGGCTTTGTTTGTTGTGTAAAGTCTCCATAGTTTGATGTTTTCCTGATCGGGTATATTATTCTGGTACTATATAATTCTTGTCTATTTTAAGGGGACCCATCACCCCTAAATTTTCAATTTTGACGTTTTTCGGTTTTTGTGCTCATCTTAAAGCTTACTTTCTGACGCATCGAACGGTACCAGAATCATCTCTCTACGTCGAAAAATAATTTCGTGACAGCTCCCTAAAGGGGGGCGGTTTCGAGGGCCCTTCAGTAAAGTCTATGGGATTAATTCGAAGGCTGGACACACTAAAAAGGAACGTCTGACGTAAAGCGTCTAATTATGGCATTATCCGGTGCTTATACTCATCTTAAAGCTTACTTTCTGATGCGTCGAACGGTACCAGAACCATCTTTCTAGCTGCATTTTGACGTTCACGACTAACCGTGGAATGGGGGGCGGTGGTGGGCGGCCTTCAGTAATTCCTATAGGCGTAATTCGAGAGCAGGGCTTTAAATATAGCCTGCTGCAGCCAGAGCATTCAGTGTCCATCATGACAGCGAGGTGAGAGGTATGCAGCCAGTCGCTCTATGCCTCGCTGACTTGGTTTGAGGCTTAATTACGGTATCTAGGCTACGTTACGACTCTTTTACGTCCCTTTACGTGCCGCGCGGCAGTCTTTTGGGCCAGGTGTAAACCTCCTATTGCTCTCACGGCAAACCGATCTCCTCCTACAGTTTTCAAGCTACAACAATGAGAGTCATATCATCCGATTCGTAAAGACCATACCTATCGATTTAGCCATCCCTTTTTTTGAATTTGTGCATGGTTCGTCTTATATATGGGGGAAAAGGGGGGAAGGGCAGGGAAAAAGTGGAAAAATGGGGAAAACGCGCATAAAAAAACTATGGGGAAAATGAAAAAAAGGGATGGCAGAGTCGATGGGTATGGTCTTTACGAATCGAATGATACGTGTCTTGATGTTGTAGGACGATATTTGTAGGAGGAGATAGATTTTCTATAGTACCCGTTTTTTTGCCGTTTTCTATGAATATCACGTTTTCTATCAATTTTTTCGAAAAATTCATAGGAGCAAAATGTTATTTTTTAAACATTTTACGTGTGTATGTGAAGTTTCACGATGATCGGATAGTAACTGTAGAAGTTTTTACGGAGGGTGATGGGTCCCCTTAATAGCCACAACAGCAGTTGATTCCAAAATTGCCTAAGACGATGTCCATTGTATGAAGGTTGTCCACATATCATTATATATTCGTTCTAAATATGGTTCTAATAATTCCAATGTTCTTTCTAGAGGTTTCTTCGAAATAACATGATGACATTGCTTTAAGTCGATTAACGGGCATTGGTCTGCAACGTGAGCGTCATTTTATGCCAACAACATTTTATTTTTATTTTCAAATGTCCTAAATCAGTACCGGTACGTGCTATTTAAATATAAAATGCGCAATAAAAATATATTCAAACAAACATAAATAACACTGCACATATGTTTGCTTCTTATCATTCCAGTTTCCAAACTTCCTACGCATTTTTAACTATAAGTAGCTCCAAGAGTCATGGAATTACACGTTTATTTGAGCCTTTAATATGAACACGAATCTTTTTTCGTTGTCAATTTTTAATAAAAGTAGCTCTTTAAAAGTCATGGAATTACACGTTTATTGGAGCATTTTATATGAACAAGAATCTTTTTTCCATTGTCAGCCTCACACGAGCGCGATGCCGCAGTGCGAGCAGCTGCACCGCGACCTGCAGATCTCCTGGTCGGTCTTCGGCGACCAGGTCACCGTCGAGGTCGCCGCACGTATGGGTCAGTCCTGACACGATAAGTGGGTCAGTCCTGACACGATAAGTGGGTCAGTCCTGACACGATAAGCGGGTCAGTCCTGACACGATAAGTGGGTCAGTCCTGACACGATGTACAACACTCATTTTAGCTTATACTTTTAATGTTTTCAATGCAGGTTTTCTATTGAAGAAGAGAATAATCCTTATAGATTATTTTTATCATCTGTCTCAATTCAATGAATTAGGACTTTTTATCAATAAATCTTTCTCTAGTATGATGATACTCATATGACGATTTATGCCCAAGTATATTGATACTCATATGATGACGTGGGAGTGGAACCATGCTTTTTTCACCTCGTGACAGTATGGCTCTGTGGTTGCAGTTCAGAGTACCTGGACTGGAGCTGTGAGTTGCGGGATTGAAACTCTAGTAAGGTGGAAAGATTCTACGATGTCCATAATCCTCGACAGGCCTGATTTGGCTTACTCAAAGTCGACACAGCTATAACTATTAATACTATCATTACTATTACCACTATTGTCATTAATAGTGTTATTACTGTTGTTACTATTACCTTTATTACTTTTATTACTCGAGATGCTTGTCCCAGAGCTGGAGGAATACGTGGCGTTCGGCATGAGCGGCAACCCTGACCGCCCCGAGATGGTGGGCGGAGACGCGGTACTGCTGCACAGAGACGACTTCCTGGGCTACGCCAACGACATCAACATCACATCTTACTTCCCTGTACGTTAATTAATGCCACTAAGTCTATTATAATATATTCTTGTCACTGTATCGGTATCAATATACCAATAGTTGCTTCCTGGGCTACGCCTACGACATCAACATCACATCTTACTTCCCTGTACGTTAATCAATGCCACCAAGTCTATTATCATATATTCTTCTTGTCACTTATTCAGTATTAATATAACAATAGTTGCTTCCAATAATAATGTCGTTGGCGTAGCCAACGACATCAACATAACACCTTACTTCCCCGTCAGTCAATGAATCCCATTCATGAACATCGTATATTTTTTGTCTTTTTTCGGCATTGATATAATATTATTTGTTTGAAATTGCAAGTTACGATTTATTCAACATTTATTGACAATTTTGTGATTAAGAGTTTAATTTTTTGGTTCATTTATTTAAAACTAGTAAAACTAATATTTCTGTCACTATTTTAGTTCTTATTTTAAAATAATTGCGAAATCTCCGTGCGAAATCTCTTTTTTTTTATGACTGCCTAACATAGAGATGAATTGTGATTTTTAACAGTCTCCATGAATATATTATTATACAATCTATCTATTTACACAGTTTTACAGTCTCCATGAATGAACTCGTATCATTACAGAATATACTAATTTATTCGGCACTACAGTCTGCATGAATGTATTTTTACACAACATATATATGTTCACCTGGTAAATGTGAATGATTCAGTGCACGGAGTTGCTGAACCAGAAGAAGGGCGTGTGTCTGGACGACGAGGTGGGCGGTATACAGGACTACCAGCTCATGACGAGCTCCCGTGACGATGGCGTCTCTGTCTTTACTTATCGACGTCGTCTCCAGACTGGTGATGCTTTTACAACTAATTACGATACATTTCATGCTTTATAAAGATCAATTATGTTTCATGCTTTATAAAGATCAATTATGTTTCATGCTTTCTAAACATCGATGCATTTGATGCTTTCGAAACTTCGACACTTTTTATGATCTATGAACCTCGAAGCATCTAATGCTTTCAAATCTTCGATACATTTCATGCTATCAAAACTTTTATTAATATTATAATGATAGCTTAATGCATATTTATTTATTTTTTTTATTCTAAACAATTACTTGCTATTACTTGATATTGCATTACATGTATTACTTGATATTGTATGACTGCAATGCCAAGCTCCAGTCGATTAATTTTATGAACTTATCACAGCGGACGATGGGGACATCCCGTACGAAGCCAAGGGCCCCAACATGATCATCTGGGCCATAGGGCGCCTGGATGCGGCCCGCCGCCCCACGATGCACAGGGCCTGGTCCAAGGTGGGTTGTTGGCCCCAACAGTGCGCTTTTGTGACACGTTCGTTATATTTTCAACATGTAAATTAAGCGAATTTGTGATTAAATTCACTGATTAAAATCACTTAAAATAATAGTGATTTTCTTAAAATATCCAGTGATTAAATTAGGTGAATCAAGTGCAGCCAAATATCCACTTGAACGACGCTACGGGAAGTGTGCACTTACCGAACTGTGCTGTAAAGCCTTATTCTAATGACGGTATCTGGAATTTAATGACGAACAGCCTTGATGACGGTCAATGTATCCTCAGAAAAAGTGTCCACCACTTTTTCTTCTGACGGTACTTTCAGGTGGCGCAACCGCTAGACCTCGGCCGCGTGCCATCACGCAATTGCTTCTCCTTCACGCACGACCTCAACAAGAAAATGTGAGTGATGAGTAGGCTAGTCCAAGAGTTAGTGCGAATTCCTTCACTGCGAAGCAAACGACTCGTATTTTTAGCTAAAAACATGAACTATAGTAATAAGGAAATGCTTTATCAAAAATAAAAATTGCTAGCTAGGATGTAAACGAATCAAGGACTCAAAATATGAGTCGAGAACTTTTTTGACAATTCAGATACCCAAGCGGTGCATATTTCTTCCGCTGTGTCAATAGGAAGAATTCAGTCGCTTGAAACGCGTTTTAATAAGCTGAACGAAACACAGACACGCTGAACCCTAATGAGCATAACCTGGTCACACATTTTTTTCTAAATAATATAAATGTAGATAAATACAAAGCGATAAGAAAATTAGCTAATAAATTTAACGATGCATGCCCGATAACGATGGTTCTACTGCAGTGGTTCCCAAACTTTTTCAGGCTGGCGCCCTCTTCGGCTCCCTAGTGAATTTCTAGCGCCCCCCACAGACATACGCCTCTTTCTTGAAATTTAGTACGTTGCAATTTTAAAAGATAAAGGTTAAACACAATTTATGCACCTCCGTGGCAATGTCTGTGCTTAACATCGTTTTTGTCTGGATCTAAGGTTATAAGGTTATTATAAAGTTTCTGCAAATATTACAAGGTTCTTATGTTATTGTGTATGAGCCGTGCTATTGAACTCAATTGAATAGTGTTCAATAGCCACTATTGAACATTATTGAACACAAATCGTGAACCAAAAAAATTTCGGAAAAAGTCACTTTGCGGCAAAGCTTCTAAATCTGTGACGTGACTGCCTTGCAGCACTGCATGGGAGGCCGTGAAGCTCACCGACGCCAGCACCGTGGAGTTCACGGCGCGGCTTGGCCCCGACGGCGGCCCTCGCGGCTACGCGGCCATCACGGGACGTTAGTTCTTACAAAAATTCTGTACAAGTTAACTAGGATTAGCTTGGAGAATTTGAAGTTCTCATCCTTAGAGGAAGTATGTTTCAATTATTTTAATCAATTGGACTTTTTGAACAGTTCATAATCTTCTAGAAAGTCACTACATTGCTTGGAGAATTTGTTATTCTGATCAAAAGATACCAAGCTAGCATCGGCAGAGGACCAGATAAAATACAACGTTGATATCTATGCTATCAAGGGAGACTGCAAGATGACCAATACACGTTTAAAAATCCTTTCTACCTTTGATGACTCGCCGTCTCTAACATAAAGCAAATTCTTCTCTTCGATAGTGAAACAAATTATACAACTTTTCAGATGTGGATTTTTTTGTAATGCTTCAACTGTTGTGCAGAACCTGCACTGACGGGCAAGGGTTGGTACATCAACGGGTTCCTGGCCCCTGAGTTGTACCTGAGGCGCAATACTGAGTACACCTTCAAGGTGGAAGGTGGCGCCTCCCCCCACGACCCTGCCACCTACCACCCCCTCATCATCACTGGTAGCTTTAGGTCTAATTTTGTCCTAATTGCTAGCCGAACTTACTAATACACCTTCGTAAATAGAGGAGTATACTAGCCATGTTTAGATATGATAGTATTTCTTTAGTTTCCCGGAGAAGATTACAATTTTCTTGTCGCGATGTTAGAATAATTTCGCGACTGACGTCACGTTGTTTAGTCGACACGAGTTGGGCTCTAGCTTTGTTTTTCTGGTGTCAAATAAACATCTGGTGTCGTTTTGAGCAAATAAAAATAGATTTAAGTTATTAAGATTTCTATTACAATTTTGAGAACATCAACTTTACATCATTTCTATATTTTTCTTCTTTCTTTCAAACCTCAGGCTTATATTAACCACGCTTCTCGTTCGGTATTAACCACGCTTTTCGTTTGGTGCACCGTTCTATCGTAATGGAAAACACCGTAATTTGTCCGAGATATTTACATTTTTCAAGAGTTTTGTACACCATAGTACTCGCTACAGTTCCGTTGTAAAATAGGAGGTAGGGGCACGTTTTTTTATCTAATTTTCACCGTATTTCTTGGTACTGATCCCTCCTCCATGTAATAAACGAGCCACACAAGGGCTTCTAGCAGCTGAGCGAGGCACAGAGAGCCGAGGTACGCGTGCAGGCCGGGGTGGATTAACGTAAAATTAATGAGACGTAATGTTGACAGACGAGCCACACGGAGGATTCTCACAGCTAAGCGAGGCACAGAAGTCTCAGGTGCGCGTGTTGGCGGGTGTGGACTACACACAACGTGGCGACATTCGCCCCATGCGAGGTGAGAGTCAGGCTCCTGTTCTACCTAAACTATACCAGATGACATTTATTTTTTTATTCATTTGCTTTTTCAAAGACTTCCTTTCATATAAATTTATAATTGGAGTTATTTTCATAATCATGATATGTCATTGAACTTTTCGAATTCCTGTACCTCATTTATTTGTTTGTACGAACCTTTTCAAAATTATGTCATCATTGTAAACAGATGAAATTCTCATGGTAATCTCAGCGAATTCATTTCTGCTTGTATTCTACTTTAAATCGCAATACAGGCCTAACTGCCTGAATTATTCAAAAGCAATGAATGTTTAAGAAACAATGTCGAAGCAGGAGGTCGCCTGTGTGAATGGAAGCATCCCAGCAACCTGGACCGCAGGCGAGATGCTGATGTTCCGACGTTCCCAGAGTACAGGAACGAGCTCAACCTTCAGTGTGAAAGTGGTGAGGAAATATATCTTGTACATACCGTCTTGAAATTCATGGTTTGTTCGACCGACATAGTACGGACTTGCGATGTAGACCAAGCACATTATGTTACCTTACCAGATTGTAATCCATGTATGGGATTGTGATACTTTCATACTTTCAATACTAATCATTATCAGTATTTCAATCAGATATAAGATCAGAATTATTTCTGGAATTCCTGGAAACAAACAATCAATGGGAAGAGCATAACTCATCTGTTATACACGTTTCGCCTAAGGTTCATTATCCACTAAATATTTTCAAGCTCATGTTAATATGAAGTAGTTATTGGAGCCTAAAACTACAATATCAGTCGGGCCGAGATATTACCTGGATGAAGTTTGATAAAAGTGGACTAACAAGGAAATCGAAAAACTGGAGTAAGGAAATTATAGGATTAATTTTTGAATAACATCATTTCCTATTTGAAGAATTTATTCATCAAGAAAAAAAAAGTTAAGCTTCACTTGTGTTTATTTATGAACGTCGATACGAACGTGGCGTTCATTGATTAAGCCTACTTTACTTGAAAAATCATTGAAATGATTATGTGCCGACGAAATAATGGACAACACAATAAGGAACATAGAGGTTCTTGAATGTCAGAGGATATTTATACCGAGTAACGCTAGCTGCCAGCAACATGAGTAAAGACCAAGTCTTTTTCAGAGGGTGGACCACGCGATCTGAAGATAATGCCGAACAAATCGTGGCCAGCAACGGTCTACTACAATAGCTGGACGGGCAAGAATATGGGCTGGAAGATCCACATCCTAAACGAGCAGTCGGATATTGTTGCGTTACCGCTGCGTTCTGGCGCTGCTACGACTTACGCATCGGCCGTATTGCTCGTTATCTCCGGGGCTCTCGCGTTAATATAGCACGCGTACGATAAGTACGCGAAATAGCTTTATGCATAAATTAACATTCCGTTAATATTTTTATAATTGCTCGCCCTTAATGTTAAATTAATAAATCTCAATATCACGTAAATGAACTTTATTCCTAAGTATAAATTAAATCAAACTCATAATCAATCAGCTTCGTGGGACTTGAGGATCGTGGTTCGCGCACAGGATTGCGTGATTGCGTAGACTCAAAATTCGGTGAAATCGCTATTGACAAATTTTTGAATATCTTCTAGGTTCATACTGCTACTCATCTCGGCACATTTCTGAAAAAGAGACAATTACATTATGCGTCGCTTAACTACATCTTTGAGCTTTATAGTGATGCTTCTGGAAATATGTTTGAAGATTTCAAAATTGAACCCTAAATTCAATATAATATTGACATGACATGTATAATTAGTAACTGACTTTTTTAAACTCTTCAAGTATTTTGGCGCTCTGTTGGGGGCTGACATGTTTATTGAGAATCTTGGAGAGAGATGTGAACAGCTCGTCTGATGAGGCGTCGCTCACGGTCCTTCCATTGGTCTGCAAGGAACAAGCTTAGCTCAAGTAATGGCCATCTCGACTTGTATTGCCTTCACTGTTAAAAATCCCGAATTACTAACTTATTAAATAATGGTACACTTCATTACCTGCTATTTTCTTATGGACTATGTTCTCAAGTCAATGATTATTACTGATTAAATTGATTATTATTATTGACCATCATTACTGTTAGGAAGTGATAAGCCTTACATAACATAAAAATCTATCTACGTAAACCTGACGTTTCATGGAATGGATGATTACATAGTTAGTGTTGATAGAATTTTGTTTAATGTCATATTTACATTTAATAGTGAGAATTCAACCATTTTATAAAATTATACAGCTCCATGGTAACACGAGGAAACGTTCAGTTGTCTCCCTTTCTATCCTAATCATTTTGAAATAAAATTTTGTACTATAAGTGAAACATGATCGAAATCATATTGATACTAAAATGCTTATAACCCCGGTTTTCAAATAAAAAAAAATTGATTGTTTTAGTTGAATTTAACTTCAAATGGAATACAAAATTGATTTATTTGATTGACTACAGACTATACCCCCTACAGACTATACCTCGTGGTCTCAAAGATAGCAAGTTAAAGTAGGTCTGGCTTTGGTATAAAACAGGAATTTGTACTCTTTTCGAAGGAGCAGATGAATGCAATCTGGTCAGCCGATCAGGAGCAAATATATTATTTCCATTTTCCATTAATATCTACTATGCTAATTGCCTATAAAAAACGACATCAGAATAGAAAATTTTGAATCATGTTAATATTCTTACAACTTGATTCATATAGTTAGTCTGCAATGAAATAATCAGTGTATAATTTAAGCAACCGGCGTAAAACGGTTTTTATCCTGAAACAGATGAAAAATATGAATGTATGGAGATGAGTGTGAAACAGTAAAGAAGCATACAAAGTATATAAGAAACCAATAAAACTGAAGTATGAATATGAAGGAAAATTTTGTGGTAAATGAGTCGAGAATGGTGGATATTTTATGAAAAACCAATTGTGTAGCTGATATTTAATTATGAAAAGTGTATATAGGTGCATGTAAAATGTGTGTAAATTGTTTAAACTTTATGAACCATTCCAATTTATCGAAATAAACTCAGAAATTGTAATAATTAAGAACGCTAGCATTTCTTCCACACCATTCACATATTTATATAATAACTACGAACTTCTTAGCAACACCTCACAGCCTAGCTCCAACATTTTGTCATTAAACTATAAAAAGTCTGAAATATAGCAGATTCCTATTTGGAGGTTGAAAAAATTGTTCCAAACAATGAAGCTACGGCTACAGATTGAAGGCCTTCTTCATTATTAAATTGGAGTAATATAAGAAATCTACAATTCTGACCATATTTTTGTGAGCCGTGTCAGTCCGACGTGTCATGAGGTGAAGCTTGGAGCCTTCCTTCACCCCCGCAGCCTCCATGCTTGTGCTATCTGTACGATTGGGTAATTACACACAATCTGTACAATTGGGATATAATTACACACTCACTGGTATCAGTACAATGGGAATTTAATAAAACACTATCACTTACAATGGGCATATACAAAACAGTACCTACACAGTGATTATTCAGGTAATAAATTCTTGTGAATTAACCAAAAATCATTTTAAGGGAATGGCTATTAAAATAAGGTTTCAACGTTTTCAAAGAAATGCAGGGCAAAATAAATAGCACTATCAATTACTACAACACACTTGGAAAACCTTGAAAATAATAAATTTTGGATTTTCAAAGCTAAATTCCACACCTAAGATTAAAAATCCACTCCTAGGATCTGAACTAGAATGTGTATACTGTAATGCGTATTGAGTAAATAATAAAAAATTGGTATATACACAACACAAATAAGTAAAGATGAGATTAGCCACTTGACCTGTCAAAGTTTTGCCTGCAAGCACCAGAGTTTGAGCAGATGGGGGCACACCCAGAAGCCCTTCTAAGCTGCCTTTCAATTCTGAGACAAGCATGTCGCCCCTAACCTGTTAAACACAAAAATCTCTAGTACAGCACATAAAATGGATGATGAAGCTTTGATCTTCATCAGCAATGAACCAGGATTACCCATTATTGATCAACTATAATTATTTTAAACAATGCAAGACAATCAACAGATCTAGCTTCTAGAAATAAACATGTATGAAATAATGAACTTTTAATAATTTTATCAACTATATATAAATGTAATAGTGAACAATATTCATGAGAAAAAATAAAATAATTTGTAAAATCTTAGCAAATAGACCCATGATGGTCGGTTAAATACATATAATCATTCAAAATTAACAGTTTCGACAGTAGTCTTTCAAACTAAACAGTTTTTTAGAAGCAACTAGACACACAGCAAAGATTACCTCAATGTTGCACTCCCCACCCTGCAACTTTTTCACAGTGATCTTCATATTTTCCTTGAATGTTGAAAGTACTAAAAATTGATATCAAATCCTAGAAAATTACAGCTGGCATCAACTAGTGAGCAACAAATTCATCTTCATCCAACTACAATAAATGGAATTAATTTGGGTTAAATAGTGATGCTATTAAGGAATTGATGTTCAATTCACATTCAAATTTTGTTCTCATAATAAATAACATTTATGGCACACAAGTAAAATATTGAATCTGCAATGAAAGCACAACTGTTTTGTTTCTTCAGTGGGGAAGTTCAAACCTAAATTGTAATTAACATTGAAATTTTTGCTACCAACAAGTAGGTCAACAACTTAAGCTCCAGAGCCCACAATTATAAAGAACTTGAAACCAAGAGGCAGAAGAAAGTTTTTGTCTGTTTTATCAGCCATGACACTGGAACAGTAGCCAGAGCATCCAGATAGAAGAAGCACATGCAGAGTTTGAGCCTCAGCTAGGAGTAAAAATTCTTGTCACCATTGGTGAGAAGGCCAAATGTTAATGGCAGAAAAATTACAAGTGTTGTTGGCTAGAATCCATTTACCTGAAGAAATTCTGCTATGACAAACTGACAAGCCAGACTTGGCATAATTTTGAAAAATTTAAAATTTACCTTAAATGTATGACTTTGGAGCTACAATATTTCAGTAAAAATTTGAACTACTAACCTTGTATATTTGGCAATACTCCAGCATAATGATTTATCTGCAAGGATTTGTCAGTAAGATAGGTATAGCTTTGTATAAATATCATAAAAAATAAATTTAGAAGGCATATTCAGTTCTGGCAACAATTCTTCAATAATATTAGCAAATATTTGGGCATATTTAAATATCATTTAAATATCATAATAATATTTAGTTGCTGTCGTGCCCCTGAAACCTAGAGTTTGGAAATGTCTGGTCACCAAAACTTGAAAAGGACAAAAATTTAATAGAGTGTTCAAAGACGTGCAACAAGGATAATTCCGGGCTTGAATGGCAAGTCCTATGAGGAAAGATTAAAGATTATGAAGCTTCCAAGCCTCAGTTATCAACATCAGCGTGGAGAACTCACTGAAGCATACAAGTATACTCATGGCTTATACAAGGTCCCAGAAGGATTACTAGAATTTGAAACAAGAACCAACACCAGGGTAACTTTGCAAAATTGATTACATCTAATTAATTGAACAATTCACTGAAAATATTAGAAAAACAATAATATATGGGTATCATGGCATGACAATTGAGGCAAAAAAAATTTATTTTATTGGCATATTGTAGCTCTACAATCCTACAATTTTACAGAATTTTAAATCTTGTACCTTGTATGTCATGTATTTTGGTTTGTGAAAAACAGTGGCTCATGAATAGCATTTAACTCATTTTGGTTATTCTGATATTCTAAACCACACTTTTATCAAAATTTTCAAATCCTAAACATTTTTGCTGATTTTGTGGAAGTTGCCATAGGGTGAAACAGCACGAGTAAAAAACATAACTCAGTAATCACTGCAGTGAGTGACAGAGCGCGCATTTTCTCTTTGACAAAAACTTGAGGTCACGGACAGACGGACGGACAGACGGACATGGCAAGCACAACAGTGCATTTTTTCCATAAATGAGAAAATGCGCTAAAAAGGCAAAAAAAGATCGATAATTCAATGTATACTAGTTTATTTGTAGGTTCCGCTATTANGAGTTCTACTCATAACTATTGTACGTACAGGCCGCACCATGGAGTTCTACTCATAACTATTGTACGTACAGCTGTCTCTTATACACATCTAGATGTGTATAAGAGACAGGCATTCATCTCGTGAAACTCCGCTCTCCAATCGATTTTGTCAATTTCATTCCAAATTGCCCCTCAATCGGTTCTTTGATTGTAAAAGTTAAGTCCTGCCAGTCCCTCTTGGGGTATAGACCTGGGCAGGGTTTCAATTCTAATTGTCATTTCCACCATCACTAAGCGATGGCCTGACAGTGAGGTATCTTCAACCTGGACGTCAACCACCATTCTTTCATTATTAGTAAAGAAGAGATCAAGAATATTGTGTTCTCTTGTTGGCAACCGTGGTACCTGCTGACTAAGCAAGTATTTCGCAGCAAACTTCACAAGTTGGGCTTCTTGACTTGTGTCGCGTTCATCAAACTCTAAGCCGCCAGGGCTTGTCCAACGGATTCATGGGAGGTTGAAGTCCCCACCAATTATCAGGCTAGGGGCTAGGTCACCCAGTTCAGCCACCCTGGTCTCTATTTCCTTAAGGGTTTCGTTGAAATTTTCCAGCGGTCAAGCAGGTGGTCTACAGACTATGGCCACGCACAAGTCAAATTTTTTTTAAGTGAAGTAGCACGTGTTCAACAAAGCCATCAGAGTTTCCAGATTTTGATCTCAATTCTACAGTGCTTCTTGCGAGGGAGTTCCTAAGTTAGACACTTCCTCCCCCCTTCTTTCCGGTCTGCGTGGTAGTGTTGGAATCCTTCCATTGTAATTTCTGCATTGAATATATCTTTTCTTAGGTGCAACTCCGTTAGTGCAATCATAAAGATCCCACCCTTGTCAACCATCTCACGCAGCATGCCAATCTTGTGACCTGCTCTCCGTGGGAAGAGCCCCATCAATGTTGGCCAGCAGAATGCCAGACTCTTCCCTTATTGGTGCGCTTACCTGCGTCTCCACCACTCTGCCTGCTACACTAGATAGCAATTGCTACACTAGATAGAAATTGGCACACTAGATAGCAATCGCTACACTAGATAGAAATTGCTACACTAGATAGCAATTGGTAACATGTTCAAGTTTAGTAAAAACCAATTTGCCATTGGAGAAATGAATTTGGGGCTTGGAACATGAATTCTCTGGTCAAAATATTATTCATTAATTTAAAATTGAAGGACTTGTCACTTGGGACTCAATGAAATCAATGTTTTATAGTGTGGACCAGTGTGGCCAGAGTTGTCAGAATTTCAACNAATGAGTAGTCAAGTACCATATACAAGTCAGCATTCTGCATTCACAGATGCATCAGAAGAATTTAAGATATTCTGGTTCTATGAATTATCTATTTTGGAAAAAATGGGCAGAGGTCACTTAACAAGTTAGTGTTAGTCACACATGAATGGGAGATAAACGCCTATACTTGCAGTAAATTTTACCCATATTATTGGCCCTCCTCTAATTTCTTTCAGAAAAATAAGAAAAACCATTACATTTTTGCTTGTGATTTTTGAAAATCACCAGTGATACAAAAGTTGGTAGGTATCAATTTCTAAAAAATTTTGCATAATATTACAAATTTCTAATTTCATTTCTCCAATGGCAAATTGGTTTTTTCTAAACGTAAACCTGTTACCAATTGCTATCTAGTTCTAGTGTAGATTGTAGAAGATATTAAGGTATCTGTTTCCAAAACCACTACAGAATTTATGAAGTTACAATTTAACCACCGGCACAGGGGTACCCGCCCCGGTAGCCCAGTGGTTAAAGTTCAGAGTACGTACCCGGTACCAAGATTATCATTGGAGCAGAGAGGGGCGGGTTTGATCCCAGCTCTGTGCGCCAGTTTCTGGTCAGAATCGGCTAGGAGGACAGGCGGCTGGCGGTTAAGCAAAGCAAAATTGAAGCAGTGAGTTGTGAGTTCAAGCATGCAACAAGCTTCTGTGATGTTAAGAATTGGCAACAGACCTCTAGCCTAATAAATATATCATTGGCTGCAGAAAAGTGGAAAGATGGGACTGTGGCATAGCAGCAAAGAAGAGACTTATTTAGACTCCCCTCAAGTTCAATATTGAGTCCAGAAGTAGAGCAGCCAAGTATCAATGTATCATGTATACTTAAACATAGTGGCAAACCAGATATATTTTAGAATTGGTTCATTTTTAATTTCCTCATTTACTCAAGATTTAAACCTATATCTTATGTAATAATGCATAATAATTCTGGATTTCTGGTATCCATGATACTTTGCTGGCCGCTGTTATAGGACCCAGAATTGAACTTAAGGAATAGTCTAGAAAAACTCACTGCTTTGCCACTATGCATGTATACTATACTTTATACTATAATACTAGCATTATCTAGATATAGGCCTACACAAGATATTGGTTTAAATCTTGAGTTAATTAGGAAATCAAAAATGAACTGATTCTAAAAAATCTCAGGTTTGCCACTATGAATTCATTGCCACATCACACCACAGTGATCTGTGTTCTGTGATGATGTGATCACACATAGGATGATAGGGAATTATTTAAAATCTTGAGTACCTACTTAGATGAGTCTGATAAGGAAATTAAAAATGATCCAATTCTAGACAAATCTGTGGTATGTCAGACTGTCAATATGCTTCCAAAGTTCTAAATGTTTTGGTTAGAATTTGCAGATGATTTCTTGTAAGACTTGTGGCTTCTGCCCAATTTTTTCCTTCCCATTGAAGTTCTGAAAGACTGAACCACGTTACCAAATACCATGGAATCAGATTAGATAAGATTTAGACAATTTCTGAGCAAAGTAAGCTCTAAAAATTCTGTCAGGTTCGACACTTCAAATTTCAACGTACTCGTACCTACTACAAAGTACAACTACAAAACTACCTACGTTGCGTGTAACCGTCTACCGTGAGAGTACTCGCCGTAGTACTCAGTCAGGCGTACTGCGTAGAAATATGCGCTGAAAAGGTCACTTAGCTGCATTATATAACTCATACACGTTTACAGTGAATATTAATAAACACTGATACCCTTAAGTTTTCAAGAATCTAAAAATAATGACAAAAAGTCCATCATTCACTATTACTGTATTAGACTGAAAAATCGTACGTACACGGTACAACACATCGACCGTTCAGCAGCTGACTGGCTCTGCATCCGCGTCAAGCGACAAGCAAAGCAAGATCATGGTTCAACCATGAAGCATGATAACCTTTTTTTATTGTTGTTGGCGGGTCCATGCAAGGGTCCATGGTAAAAATAAGTTTTTTTTTAGAAAAGCAGGAGAGCCAGGTTATGAAAATATATTATTTGGAATACAGCGTTTCTTCGCATAAAAAAAAATTTGGAGGGAAAAAATACATTTTGATTTTCGAATGATTTAATTTATCTGAGTAAGCGTTTCGCATTTCGAAAGGGCTTCAAATTTCAGTTCAATGTTCTATGGCATTTATTTTTCAATAAATCTTTCTTCAATTACCATACGGTGATTTTAAGCCTCTTTAGATTCTATATTTGCAGGGATTATCAATTCCGGGCAACATCGACCTGGCCTGCCAGTCTATAATACAAATATATACTGTTATAAAAAAGTAAACACTTTAATTCCCAACCCGGGGTTTAAGCTCGTGCAATAAGTTTTTCGATGAATGTATCCCTCTCTAGCTGACAAGTGTTAACTAGTCTGCTTGGGTTTCTTCTACTCCGGTCACCACCAGCGACGAGCGCTACACGAAGAAGCATAACGCGACGCAATGTCATCATGATACGATAGTCGCCACGACCATCATTATTAGCACTCAAACGTCAGAATTGCTAACGATCAAATTTGTAGGTTTATGCTGGACACAAAGATAAAATTAGTCAATCGTTATTATGAAAAAATTGGCGAGTAAAAAAATCGTTTTCTAAATTTCTTACAATTTACAATCAACAAATTAGGTATGAAAACACAGAGGACAGGATTTCCCCGTTCACCCAAATAGCATTTATCAGTTTCTAGTTTATGCTGGTCACAAAGATTTTCAAGCTCAGCCATAAGTACAACTACACGAGTGCAAAAACCGGTTTCTCAATTACTAGCAATTAGTATCCGAGCCAATTTTTGTGCTTAAGTTTCGTCTGAGTGATGCTCAAGCGCCGGCTGTGGGATCCCAGGGAACGCGGAGACTGTGTGCGGCACCCTACCTGGTGTACTAAATTCAATGAAAAAAAATCACATTTCGAAATAAAATCGTCACAAGGAACTTTCTAGAGAAAGCAAAGGTTCCATACATTTAAGATGAAGAAATAATTTCAATTTTTGCGAGTACAATATGTAGTCATGCCGTTCACCAACAGAATCGTGGACTGAAAAGACAAACTGAAGAGTAAGGTATATATTTGAAGCGACAGGTGCAATGCAAACGTGTAAAAGGATATAAAAGGAATTACCACCTAAAAGGAAACTAATGCTTCATCCTAAAAACGCACACATTGAACCCAGCTCACACTACAGATCGGTTTCTACTCAAAATGCTAGTAGACAATGGATATATCAGCAATTTTTGCACCTCTACATCCCAACTCTAGTCCCAATGCTACTTGATGATAATTTGCTGGATTATGTCTTTTTCATGCATAAAAACGGAACCATCTACCATCGCCCTTTCAAAGAAAACGCAGAAAGCCAATGGCACAGGTGACAACCGAGTTACAGAGAAAGCGTCCTTTATTAAACCACTCTAAGAAATTAGTCCGGAAAAAACTTGGAGAAACAAAACAACTCGCTTGTCACACAAAAAGGAAAACAGGTACTACATGTATTATGGCTAGTAGGTGTTCTACACCTATCGAGGATTGTGTACTCAGAGATTCTAGCGATCACAACTCGAGGTTATAAATCTGGGTTGACCTTAATGAATAGAAATGTATGGTCATATTTTACTTGTGTAGAGCCTGAAATACCTACTTACAGTAACTTATAACCGATGAAAGTAAGCTAACAAATTCAGTTCAATGCTAGCAAAATATACAAAGATTTCTTCCAAGGCCTCATCAAGCAAGTCCTAACTAATGTAGCTCCATTAGCGTGCTTCTTTACCATACATTCTTCAAACCTCACTGCATCACTTGGAGTTGAATATCAGGTAACGAGGCATCGAGCCACGATTTTAGTAGGAGGAGAACATATATTCCATCATTTTGAGCATACATTGGATATCTTGTATGAAAAGTTTGAGATCGACACACTAAAGCAACACGGGTTCACGCATCGGTAATCGCAATCGACTTGAAGTCCGTTTCATGAAATACGAGGGAATTGTATGCCAACAAAGAGAAAAGGGAAAGAGGCTGTAACTGAGAGAGGTAGCACAAAATATACCAGCCTTTGAACATCTACTTGATGTGACATCACATTCGAATGCCCAACGTGACTTGGAACTTGGGAATAAAAAACAATGCCTTTGATAGCTCACTTGAGACCAGATGCAACAATGACGATGCCATAAACTGCACATTAGGAGATAACTACAAATATAACAACTCGCCGAGTTCCTCATCATTACCAGTGTCGCAGCAACCGAAGGCTCCAAACAACAGCTTGCTGAGCTATACAAGGTGCCAAAAGAAAGCTTTTCTCAAGAAGCTTGTAAGAAAATTTTTTACTAGCTTCTAAGTTCTTAAGTGTCTACTTAATTATATATCGAAGAATGAAGATTTTATTGAAGACTCAACTAGTGTCTTGGTCGAACCGGCTGCAGTTAAATAGAAATGTTTAAAAATTCAAAAAATCTTGCTGACGCCGCTGTTGTCGTGCTGTGTAGTGAGCCTGAAGTCCATGTGATGTCTCTTGACAAGCTGCACAAATTAAAGCTCAAGTTTAGTTTTCAAACAAAAAACAAATCCAAAGTCCAAAAAATGCATAGTCGTCGTTTATTTAGCATACACGATTGATGTCTCTTGACAAGCTGCACAAATTAAAGCTCAAGTTTAGTTTTCAAACAAAAAACAAATCCAAAGTCCAAAAAATGCTTAGTCGTCGTTTATTTAGCATACACGATTTCACAGATATGCACTTGCCATTTCACCAGCTCCACATATTAGCAACCATTGATTTGTGAAATTTCTTTTTATATTTTATATAATATTATATAAAAAATCTACTATATATAATATATAAATATATTATATATAATAATATATCGAATCTTCAGAAAAATGGGGAAACCCATTCTGAAACTGGAAATCTGGATGGGGAAAGACTTTCTTCGCCTTTGAGCTTAGCTTCACAGTCAAAATTGAAGTACAGAGCAAGCAGTCCAACCTAATGAATAATAATATAAAAACAATAGTGTAGTATAATAATAATAGTGTATAATAAGAAAGTCTTTCCCCATCAAGACTCTCGGTTTCAGAATAGGTTTCCCCATTTTCTGAAGATATTATTGCAAATGATGCATGAAACATTTAACCCATAGCAAGCTACCATCACTGCTTGCCAATAAAATATATCCAACTCATGGAGTTTGGATTTTATAGAATCAATAAAAAATTCAACAAAAACGGTTAAATTATGTCGGATGAACTGTGTCGATGCTTTGGTATGCAGGATACCCAAAGGCAGTGACTATGCAAATGAGCTCAGCTTCATAGTCAAAATTGAGGTGCAGGGCAAGCAGTCAAACCTAATGCATTATAATAATATGCGTTTAAAAATTAATTTTTAAAAACAACACTTCTAAAGAATACAGTGTCTCCAATGTTACACATCTACAGTGAATTTCTAATTTTATTTTCATATATTGAAAAATCATTTTTAAATTTTTTAAATATTACTATATAAAAAAAATTAAATTTTCAAAATTATTTATCGCGTCAATTGATTCATGCATTGTCTATGATTTTGCGCAAGTGTGCAAAATTTTATATCAAGTGGACAGGTAGAAGTGTGTTAAATATTGATTATAAGATTTGTAGCAGACAAACAAACAAACAATAATATATGTTTAAAAATTACTTTTTGAAGACAACACTTCTAAGGAATCCAGTATTTCCAATGTTACAGATGTACAATGAATTTCTTCTTTTATTTTTCAAAATTATTTATTCTGTCAATTGATTCATGCATTGCCTCCAACTTCACACAATTGTGCAAAATTTCAGATCAATTGGACAGGTAAAAGTGTGTCTAATATCAATTGTAAGATTTGTAGCTGATAAAATTATTTTTCCATTTTTGATATTAAAAAAATTTCTTTAAAATTATTTATTTTGTCATTTTATTCATGCATTGTCTCCAACTTTACGCAAGTGTGCAAAATTTCACATGATAGGATAACTAGAAATGTGTTAAATTTTATTATAAGATTTGTAACAGACAGACAGACAAACAATAAGACGTGAAGTTAAAGAGAAGTATTGTATAATATACGTTTAAAAATTACTTTTTGAAGACAACGCTACTAAAAAATCCAATGTCTCCAATGTGAAACATGTACAATTAAGTTCTAATTTTAATTTCGAATATTACAAAATTGAATTTTTTAATTATTTTAATTCATAAAATAAATTAAAATTTCAAAATTATTTATTCCGTCAATTGATTCATGCATTATCTCCGACTTTACGCAGGTCTGCAAAATTTCAGATAGATTGGACAGCTAGAAGTGTATTAAATATCGATTATAAGATTTGTTGCAGACAAAATTATTTTTTCAATATTGAAATTTTTTTTAATTTTTAAAATTATTTATTCTGTCAATTGATTCATGCATTGTCTCCAACTTTACGCAAGTGTGCAAAACTTCAGATCGATTGGAGAGGTAGAAGTGTGTTAAATATCTATTATAAGATTTGTAGCAGACAGACAGAAAAGAGAAGTGTTGTAAAAAGTGGAGTTAAAGAGAAGTGTGTTAAAAATAATAGTTTAAAATAATTAGTAACTAATGGGCAGGATGCTCACTAACCAGGCTGTAGAGGGTGCCATTTAATCCTTCTTGATGGCATCAGAGGCCGCCTTTGTGGCATCTTCTGCCAGCTTGCTGATCTTGTCCCCAAACTGCTCCAACATCAGAAGTTATATAATTAATAAAATTTCAATAACACATCAGAGTTAAGTAATGAGCATCATTAAAGGAAGACAGAAGTGGTGATTGAAAACTCTTCTTTCAATTATTAATCTTTACGCACTTACAAACAGATTTGAACAGCGAAGTATAATTTTAAAGGCCCAAAAAAATTAATAAATATTATCGCTATATCAGTAAGTTAAGTCCTGTCTACAGGTAATCATTTGGCTCACATTATAGTATTTTTTTATATGCAGAAAACAATGATAACATGTGCAACACGTTACAAAGAAGCCCACTGCAATGATAAATTGCGCAAGCTACAATGAGCAATGAAATTATACCTAACAAATCTTGTGCTGGTAATTAATTGCAGTTATAGCGCAAGAGATTCTTGAAAAAAAAATCGTTGATTATAGTATTAATGATTACTGCGTTGACGATAGATATAAATGCTCCATAACACAATGGAGCAACAACACTTCAAGTTCAAGCATTTTAGAACTTTATGAGATAAAAGGTAAAGTACACGAGGTATTCATCACCTTGTCCACAGTGGCATCAATTGTGGTTTGATGTTTGAGGAATACAGGTCTGATGATGCGCTGGTAGATCATGTCCGACCCATTATAGGAGGTCGGCACGTAGCACCACACTAGGAAGAGACACTGCCCAGAAGACATGGTCTTGCACGTTATTGTTATCACACAAACTAACTTGAACTGAGTGATAGAACCTCCTGACAATCATTGCCCCTGTAATATAACCTTGTAGAAACAAGCATTTGTTTGCTTAGCATTAGAGGGAGTGCCAGGAATTTGTGCACCTGTTGGTTATGTCCACACTTCTATATTAACACAACTTTCACTGATTTTGTAACCCAATAGCAAATGAAAATTGCTGATATTAATAATTTCATATCAGATTATGTAACAGACGAACAATTTCAAGTCACTAAACAAAAAAGATATACTCAACACATCAAAATTATTTCACAGAAATACCTTTGCCAGCCAGTAGAAAGGCATCCAGGACAGAAGGATGTCTGAGAAGAACTCAACAATGGAGAAAACTGCAAAGACGACCCAGTAGGTCAACCAGCGGGTGTCATCTTCCTTCACATTGGTCTCCAGTGCCTGAAAAATTACAAATTAAAGAAAAATAATTATATGACAAATTTATTTAATATTTGAAAAGTCTACAATATTATAACTGAAAAACTTCTCAATTATCTCTCATAATTCAAAATTTCATTAATTACAACACTTCTCTTTAACTTCACTTCTTGTTTGTTTGTCTGTCGGTCTGCTACAAATCTTATAATCAAAATTTAACACACTTCTACTTATCCTATCGATCTGAAATTTTGCACACTTGTGTAAAGTTGGAGACAATGCATGAATCAAAAGACAAAATAAATTATTTTAAAAATTAAAAAAAAATTCAATATTAAAAAAATTGAAAAAATTTTGTCAGCTACAAATCTTATAACTGATATTTAACACACTTTTACCTGTCCAATTGATCTGAAAATTTGCACACTTGTGTGAAGTCAGAGGCAATGCATGAATCAATTAACAGAATAAATAATTTTGAAAAAAATTTCTTTATTAAAAAATTTTGAAAAATTAATTTTTTTAATATTCAAAAATAAAATGAGAAATTCATTGTACATCTTAAACATTGTAGATACTGGATTCTTTAGAAGTGTTGTCTTTAAAAAGTAATTTTTAAACGTATATTATTTTTACCCTGTACTTGAATATAAATTCTCATATTGAAACCTATTAAATTTAAGAACCAACACTGCCCTAGCATGACTCGAGAAAAAATATTCCTGAAGCAAAGAATGAACGAATTTAAGGCAGTGAACTCACCTTGATGCTCCGGTATGCAGGATACACAAAGGCAATGAGGTTGCAGATGAGCTCAGCTCCATAGCCAAAGATGAGGTACAGAGCAAGCAGACCAAGAAAACCTGAAATAAATGAATCATAAGTAAACAACTGATTTGACTCAGATATTCAAACTAAGTAGAATGAATTAATTGAAAAAAATAATTTAAAGGAAACAGAAATAAATTCATAAATCATTTCAAACCTGGGTAATTCCAAGTCAATTACACCATGGGTCCTTTCATCATCACAACTTTGGCAGAAATTTTATTAATGGTGCTTAGCTAAAATTATATACAATTCAAATAAAACAAATAAAAAAACTTTTAAAAACCACGTTTTCTTAACGGACAAAAAAGAAAAACATTTACTCTTACAAAACATTTAAGTTATGTAAAATGTTATGTAAGAGTAAATATTTTTCTTTTTTGTTTGTTTTATTTCACTATTTTTAGTTTTGAAAAAACCAAAAAAACGTGGTACTTGAAAATATTTTTATATTTATTTATTTTCTACTTTTTAGTTAGCAATTCAAATCAATTTCCAGGGTTGGCAAGTCTGGATCTTCGAGAAAAAACTCAATTCCAAATTATGAATTTTCAGTGTTTTTTTACTTTTTAAAAATTGTGTTCTTTTTTTATTATTATTTCTGATGATCAAATCTTGAATTGCTAGGCAGCATAAACATGCATGCCAAATTTCAACTTACTAAAACATAGGTTATCACTTCTTGCTTAAAGCCATAATTTACTACTATGCTGAATAGTGTTCTTAGATGAATGTTCTAATGATATATGTATGCTCTTTTGTGATTCTAATATCGTAATACCAATATATTGGAACATATACCTATATGTAATATTAGGACATCTATATGTGGTAAGAATACTTGTCACTTGGATATAAAATTATGGAATTGCTTATCTTTTCTATATACCACTTGAATATAAGTAGGAATTAATTTCAACTCCTATAATTGGTTGTCAATTTACAAAGTTAATGATTAATGAACAATTTCCTATTGCAAGGAGAAGCTGACAACCAAAATAATGTCAGAGCATCAACAGAGCACCCAGAAAAATGATAGAAGCTGCAACAAATAATGATCAACAGTCATGCATCGGATGTTATGTATGATCCAAAGCACCTTGCTAGGAGAATTAGCACATTAATGTTTTGAATGATTCTCTAGTTGAAGATCAACTCAAAATTATATAGGTCTAATTCAACTCAAATATCAACTTGCCTTGGATTAAAACTAAAAAAAGGTCATATGCTGGTGGCATATGGACTTTTTCTTCAGAAAAGTGGGAGAATGATTAATCATCCAGAAACAATGTCCCGCTTGGATTTAACATCCTGGATTGACAAAATGCAAAATCTTCCATGCAAACTGGAGAAATCTTTATTCAGACAAATATATTCCCTAGTCGTATTCCATAAAATGCTGTTGAAAAAATAAATTCCAGTAAATCACCATAGTGATTCATGGAAATTTGTGGCCTAAATCAAATTCCAGCAAATCACCACAGTGATTTACGGGAATTAGTGGAGGAAGGTGTAGTGACATACATGTGGTACGGTAGATTATGACAGAGCACTCCAATTTCCCAAAAGCCCATACTTTTTAGCGCATTTTCTCATTTATGGAAAAAATGCGCTATTGTGCTTGCCATGTCCGTCCAACCGTCTGTCTGTCTGTCCGTAACCTCAAGTTTTCGTCAATGAGAAAATGTGCTCTGTCACTCACTGCAGTGAGTACTGAGTTATATTTTTATATTTACTATAGAATGGCAATTATGACCCATGATTGTGCACAACTTTCAAAGTTGTTTTAGAACATTTAAATAGTCTAATTGCTAATTATGTGAGATTGAACATGAATGATGAATGCTTCTTACACACTTCCTGGCCTAACTCAGACACAATTATTGCATTGTAAGTACAAATTAGGAGCAAAAATTTGTCACCAAATTCTTGCTCTTAAGGGGAGCATCTGGGTCCAAAATAAAATTTTTGGGCTTTTCCTGTTTTTATGCTCATCTTAAAGCTGACATTTTGACCTATCCAATGGTACCAAAATCATCTCTGTATGTTGATATACGCATTCATGACAGATCCCGAAAGAGTTAACTTTCATCTAGTCCTTCACAAATCTCAACTGAGAAAATTCGCTCTGCTTCCACATATAAGTGTCACCTGACGGCCTCGAGCTTAGTTACCCCCCAAACTGTCATGCGGGAAGGTGTTCATGAAGTTGTTCTCTACATCACAGACTTGCTTCTAAGTGAAAGAACACTTAACTTTGCTATCAAAATGCCTATATTTAGAAGTTAAGAAATGCCTATATTTAGCGCGATTTGATCAGCTGGCCATTTGTCGGCTTTCCTGTACTTCACACTTATTGTCACTGGGAAACCATCTCCTCCTACAGTTTTGAAGCTACAGAATTGAGAGATATACCACTAGATTTGTAAAGAAAAGATCTAGAGGATGCTTGTAGGTTTTTTCAATTTTGTTATAGTTTTGAAAACATTTTGAAAAATGTGGGGGCAACCAATGAAAAAATTCACAAAAAATGCCTCCCCCCACCTACAAAATTTAGAATTTCAAAAAAAGCTACAAGCAATCAATAGATATGGTCTTTATAGTTTACGCATTGAATGATATGCATCTTGATGTTGAAGCTTGAAAATCCTATGAGGAGATAAATATCTATGGTGCCCCTTTTTTGGCCATTTTCTAATAATTACATGTTATCTTTCCTTTTTTTTAAATTTACACAAACAAAAATATCTTTGATTTCTGTTTCACACATGTGTACCAAGTTTCAAGGTGCTCTGTTTGTAAATAAAAAAAAAGTTTTTCTGGGACCCAGATGCTCCCCTTATAGCAAATATCCAATACAAACATTGCCATTTCTCCTAAAATCTTATGCACATAAGTTGCCAGGTATATTTTAGAATAGATTTTTAATTATATTTCATGCTCAATAAAATGAGTAGGACAAGCAAAACAAAACTCCTTTTACTGCATTTCACTGTTTCACCTGTCCAAAATCCAAATGAGACAGGTCTGCCAGGATTCCAACAGAAAACCTTTTCCTTCAAATAAAACATTACCCAAAAGCAGTTAAGAGAGAGGGAAAAAATTAGTTTGCATAGGGTAAACGTGGTATATTCCAACATCGTGGGTAATTCCAACACCTTTCTAGTTTTTCCTTTATATTAAGCTTTGTTTTAGTTCCATGCGTTCGTTGATGGTTGAAATAGTGACGTCATACATTTGCGCGTGAAACTACTGCCAAAACACTAGGTCTGGGACATCTAGTGGGAAAATGTTGAGATCCAAAGAGAGACGGTGCATGCCACCCAATGAGATCATCGAAAAATGTGTCAAAGTTGACAGTTGACTTTGCTCTACCAAATAGTGATTAACTGTTTGTGTAGAATTAATATTATGGTTCAAGACTTTTAAATACGTCTGTGAATATATTAGGAATCCTTTAAGTATACTTGTATTTGCTGATTTCAAGTGGTAAATAAATTAATAGATGATTAAGTTGAGAAACGCATTTAGACACATAAAAACTAATTCCGACACAACTTGAATTGGACACACACAGCTCGTTCCAAGCTGTGTGCAAAAATTAAAATTTTCCTAAATAAAAGCTTAATAACTGTTAATCAAAAGCCTAATTAAGTAGTGCTCAATATTCAATAGTGTTCTTTTTCAAAGCTGTGTCGTATTCCAATACAGCTCACACAGCAATCAGAATTCGAACACATGGATGTCAGAATTACGTATTAGTACAATTCAAAGCGCGGTCAGAATACGTCTCACCACGTGCCAAATATAGTCACACAGTGTCGGAATATAGGGATTTGGTAGGTTTGCATTCTAAAGGCTTTTAAATAAATATGGCAACATTTTGTGACGTTTCATTGTTGCTGGCGCGTAGTACGGTGTTTTGAGAGTCACGTAAAGCAAACAGAACTCGAGTAACGCATACCATTATTTTTGTATAGTTTTTCATTTCTCGATGCGTCCTTAATGTGTCGGAATATACCGTGTTTACCCCACAGAATTTTGCCATGTTACTTTGGAATCTAAACTATTATTCACATAGTAATCATCAGGAATGCATAATGCTATGTTTAAGCAATATCAATAAATATTCTGGTCTTTTCCTATGACAATAAAATGTCTATATTTAATCCATTTTAAGAAATATTTCCTTTTCAATGCTGCATATGTGCCTTGTGGACAATCAAAACCACATGCTGCATGTGCCATATTATATATACCTAAGTATCTAAATTTTTTGACATAAATCAGAGCCTATTGGGCAGTAGCCAGAGGAATAAATCCTCTATGAAGAAGGGTAATTTTTCATTCACTGCTGTGAGTGGTGTCTCTGACTAGTGACTACTAGTGACTAGTGACTCTCGCCCAATTTTCAAGTTTTTGCCATCAACAAAAATGAATTAGTCTATCCCAGGCATGGAATATATCCACTTGGCAAGCTGCAACTGAATTTTTCGAGCCGTGGTTTTATGGATTTGTGAGCCGTGAATTCCATATCTTGGTCATGAAAAGCCATTTATGAGGCACAAACTTATTTACAAAGTCCATGTACATGCCACACTCAGGATGATGTATGTTTTTGGGGAATTTTCCCGCGCACTTTGACTTTTTTTAAGCCATTGCTGCGCACAGTTGGCGCAATGTAATCAAAATTGTTTCTCTTCGCGCAAGAGCAGTTTGTGGAGGAACAGACGTAATACTCAGTACAGCATGCCTTTAATTATCTTTCAATAATATATGATTTTTCTTGATACAAAAATTTGGTGAATGAGAAATCTAGAACTTTATTTTAGAAAAAATTTCCTCCAAAGTCATATGGCAACACTAAATACCGTCTGTTTACATTTCTTATGTATAATAGCCGCAGTTTACGATTACCATACGTTCTGTATCCGACAAGCGGAAGAGTCAGAAGTAACCCGGACATGTCTTACATTTTATTATTGTTAGTTCGACTCGCGTAGTTGATATAAACTTTGATCTTTGATGACCAACGAAATATAACTTTTTAATAGGGAGACTTCATGTTTATTATAATACAAGTAATAATCTTTATTATTTAATTAAAGCCATGTTGAAATATAAATATTTTTTTTGAAGCCCGCTTCTAGATCATTAATGTTTTTATATAGGTACATCCTTGTATTGTTAGGGATGCTCGCTGCTCCCATCAGATCTTAAAATGTAAAAGTTTAATAGATACAGATTTGTATGAATAATGCCATTCAATATCGTTAGCTACATTAAATTGAGGGTGAAACATGGGAATAGCAATGATTAATTTATCTGAAGCAACCTATACAAAATTAGCGTCAAACAAGCAAACGGATGTCATGTCAACCAGAACATGTCTTGGACAAATTTACGGCCTGTCTCTTATACACATCTAGATGTGTATAAGAGACAGGTGCATTGATTGGTGTTTATTCGTAGACGACTTCTCACGATGTGAAAGAAAAATGATCATGGGTGACGTCTCAAACACTGACATCAGTGCGTCGGAGACGGAAAAGAAGAGATCCGGAAGACNTTAAATCTTGGGTAAATTAGGAAATTAAAAATGAACTGATTCTAAAAAAGCTGTGGTTTGCCACTATGCGTTTGTGTGTACAGTGTACGGTCAGTGTGATTGCGTAATTTGCGTTGCCGCGCGTCCATATTCAAACTATTTTAGCTTTCTAAAAGTACGGCGCATGGCACATTTTTTTACCGGCATAGTACGGCGCACCGCGCAGGTTGTTAAAATGACAAAATGAATTCCCGCGCACCTGGCACATCTTCCTGACCATGGTCAGCACATGTTACCTCAAATATCTAATTTTACCCTAAAACAGTCAAATGGCAACAATAAAAATTGTCTTAACTGTAAATTGAGCATGTGTTAATGCAGTCTAAGTTCTGACCACTTTGACATGACCGCAACTATGCACGATCTTCAACAAGACGTTTAGTTGATTTGTTTACATTATGATGTTTATGTTTTTTCTGCAGGATATTTTGGCAGGAACGGTAAAACAATGTGGATTGCGCAAGTTTAAAATTTTATGAAATGACATCTTTGCAAAGTGCAAACTGCAATTTTTCCATCAAACAATAATTTATGACATTTGAGCCGCGAGATTTCATACCTACTGAAATTATGTGATATTAGAGCTGCATTATTTCAGACAAAAATAGGACTTTTCCAGCCCCGATTCTATCCTGCTCAGTGACAGTGACTAGTTACTGACTAAGTACTCTAACTACTCTTACCTTGTAGTACAACCATTATCTTCAAAATTATCAATTTGATTAGCCTACAGAATGATTTGAAAAAAGGAGTCAAAGTCACATTCATAGACAAAGTGCAAAAAATCAAATCTCAAAATTAGACTGAAATAATGTAACAAAACTTTTTTACTAGGCTAATACAGGCCACCATGCCCACCAACATTCAACAACACGTCTAAAAGCTCAATAATGAACAAGCATATTGGACACATTTACAAAGGCAAGCTATGCATATTGCATGCACATGTATGGTGTACCTAAAAGGCTAAAGTAGGCTACGCCGCTACGTAGGTAGTCGTTTACCCGATAAGTTGCAGTGAACGAACCGGAAGATAACAACTACAGAGTACAGACTATGTACAGTACTACACAGTACACTATTAGGCTTACAAAAGAATTGGGGCTTCAAGCTTTAGAGTAGTTAGGCCTAAATCCTTCCTTACCTCCGGCCAAATACTCTCGCTTAACTTGAGTTTTACTTTCAACCTTAGCTAAGAAATCGGTAATTTTGTTCTTTTCGTACAGCAATTTGACAGCTTGGTCTTTATAGTGGTTGAATTGACCAGCCATTGTGTAGATAATACTTGAAATTTGACGTTAATCTGTTAAATCCTTAGGACTCAGGCGCTAACTAGTTCTAAAATGACCCATGGAACGGATTTCGGTATGCCGAAAAGGGACATTTATGATATAATTACCCTAAAACATTTTTTTTGTAACATTGGCTATCCAGTTTCTTCTGCTACAGATAATAATTAAATTATCGTTATGAATTTTTTATTGATGAGCTCTGACTTTCAAAGAGATTTGCAAGTCTAAGTAAGAAGTTTGGTCATGACGAATTTCATCTGTTAGAGCACTACGATAAACCTAATATATAGTAGTAAATGCTGTAATTTTTCCCATCTATATTTACTTCGATTTCAATTTTTACCTAAAGTTGTGCTTTTTATTTCTCATTTATTATTTAATTGCGTTTTCATAGTTAATTGCGCTCTCATCAAGGGCACATAAAAATGTTGATGGCATCATGGTAGGAATAGTTGTAATCCAGTTAAACACTCGAGATAAGTCTCAAAGAATTAACAAGTAGCGGAATAGGCAAATACCCAGAAGCACGTAGATCAAGCATCACCCTCCCTGTTGGCGCACGTTCTCCTCAGGTTACCTGATACATCGACACCGCTCATCACCAGCAATTAAGTGATCCCGATGAGTGTATCTACCACAAAAGAATTTCTTTACAGCTTTCGCTGTTAAACAATGTAAAGATGTCCATCTACAAATTCAGTAGCGATTGATGTGTACGGTATGTTCGCAGGCTCATTGTATTTTTTGCATCGAAAGCTGTAAGCCTCGTGCCCATGTGGTCAACATTTTCTTCTCGCGTTCCAGCTTGTGTTGGGTAATTTTTAGCTGTGTAGGCTGCTGTCGAATCATGCGCAAATCTTTCGTTATTCAAACGTACTTAGAAAATACTTAGTTTCAAGGTCAATTGTCACAGTAATCTCAATTAAAACTCTGACTAAGAAATTTCCGAAGAAATTCAAGCTGTGCGCACTAGGTTGAACATGATAGAAACCACCGTTGATCGTATGGTGACAGTGAATAATACGCGTTTAAAAATTACTTTTTAAAGACAACACTTCTGAACAATCTAATGTCTTGGATGTTACACATGTACAATAAATTTCTAATTTTATTTTCAAATATTTAAAAGAAAAATCATTTTTCAAAATTTTTTCATGATAACAAAATTTTGTAAATTTTCAAAATTATTTATTCTGTCAATTGATTCATGCATTTTCTCTGACTTTGCAATTGTGCAAAATTTCAAATCAATTGGACAGTTCAATTGTGTCATATATGGATTTTAAGATTTGTAGCAGACGAAATTATTTTTTAATTTCTTTTTAATAATGAAAAAAAAATGTTTTTTTTTATTTATAAAATTATTTATTCTGTCAATTGAATCATGCATTGTCTCCAACTTTACGCAAGTGTGCCAAATTTCAGATCGATTGGACTGGTAAAAGTGTGTAAAATATCGATTACAAGATTTGTAGCAGACAGACAGACAAACAAACAAGAAGTGAAGTTAAAGAGCAGTCTTTTAAGAAAGGTACTGAACTTATTACTATAATCTTGAACTGAACACAAACGATTTCTTCTAGTTAACGCGATCAAACGACAGGAAACTTATATGTATTATACCCTAGAATAAATGAAAAATTACTAGTCTTTGACTGAACACAAGCAATTTCTGCTTGTGAACACGATCAAACGATAGAAACTTGAATATATTTTACCTTAGATTATAAAAAAGTTACTGAGCTTATTAATATAATCTTAAACTGAACATAAGCGATATTTTTTAGTTAACGCGATCAAACGATAGGAGACATAAATATATTATTCCCTGGAATATGTTAGAAATAACCGGGCATATTATTATAGTCTTGAACTGAACACAAGCAATTTCTGCTTGTGAACACAATCAAACGATAGGAGACTTAAATATATTATACCTTAGAATATAAAAAAGTTATTTATATTATATTACTCTAATATAATATATATTACTCTAATCTTAAACTGAACATAAGCGATATTTTCTAGTTAGCGCGATCAAACACTAGGAGACTTATATATATTATTCCCTAGAATAAATTAATAATTACCGGGCTTATTACTATAGTCTTGAACTGGACACAAGCAATTTCTGCTTGTGAACACGATCAAACGATAGAGACTTGAATATATTCTACCTTAGATTATAAAGAAGTTACTGAGCTTATTACTATAATCTTGAACTGAACATAAGCGATATTTTTTAGTTAACGCGATCAAACGATAGAAGATATAAATATATTATTCCCTGGAATATGTTAGAAATTACCGGGCATATTATTATAGTCTTGAACTGAACACAAGCAATTTCTGCTTGTGAACACAATCAAACGATAGGAGACTTAAATATATTATACCTTAAAATATAAAAAAAGTTACTGAGCTTATTACTCTAATCTTAAACTGTACATAAGCGATATTTTCTAGTTAACGCGATCAACAATAGGAGACTTATATATATTATTCCCTAGAATAAATTAATAATTACCGGGCTTATTACTATAGTCTTAAACTAAACACTAGCAATTTCTGCTTGTGAACACGATCAAACGATGGGAGACTTAAATATATTATACTTTATAATCTAAAAAAAAGTCACTGAGCTTATTACTATAATCTTAAACTGAACAGAAGCGATATCTTCTAGTTAACGCGATCAATCGATAGCAGACTTTTATATTTATACCATAGAATAAATAAAAAATTACTGGGCATATTACTATAGTCTTGAACTGAACATAAGCAATTACTGCTTGTGAACACGAGCAAACGTGAGGAGACTTAAATATATTATACCTTAAAACATAAAAAAGTTACTGAGCTTATTACTATAATCTTAAACTGAACACAAGCGAAATCTTCCACTTAACGCGATCAAACGATAGGAGACTTAAATATAATATGCCCTAGAATAACAAAAAATTACTGGGCATATTACTAAAGTCTTGAACTGAACACAAGCAATTTCTGCTTGTGAACACGATCAAACGATAGGAGACTTATATATATTATAACTTAGAATATAAAAAATTTTACTGAGCTTATTACTATAATCTTAAACTGAACACAAACGACTTCTAGTTAACGCGGTCCAACGATAGGAGACTTAAATATATTATACCTTAAAAGAATTAAAAAATTACTAGGCATATTACTATAGTCTTCAACTGAACATAAGCAATTTCTGCTTGTGAACTCGATCAGACGTTAAATGAAATATATTATACCTTAGAATATAATAAATGTTACTGAACTTATTAATATAATCTTAAACTGAACACAAGCGATATATTCTAGTTTACGCGATCAATCGATAGCAAACTTATATATTTATACTCTAGAATAAATGAAAAATTACTGGGCATATTACTATAGTCTTGAACTGAACACGAGCAATTTCTGCTTGTGAACACGGTCAAATGATAGGAGACTTAAATATATTATAACTTATATTATAAAAAATCATACTGAGCTTATTACTATAACCCTAAACTGAACCCAAACAATGTCTTCTAATTAACGCGATCAAACGATACGAGATTTAAAAATATTACAGCCTAGAATAAATAAAAACTTACTGGGCATATTACTAAAGTCTTGAACTAAACACAAGCTATTTCTGCTTGTGAACACGATTAAACGATAGGAGACTTAAATATATCATCCCCCAGAATAAATAAAAAAGTGACCGGGCATATTACTATAGTCATGAACTGAACACAAGCAATTTCTGCTTGTGAACACGCTCAAACGATAGCAGACTTAAATATATTATACCTTAGAATATAATAATATACGTTTAAAAATTACATTTAAAGACAACACTTCTAAAGAATCCAGATGAACACTTCTAAAGAATCCATTTCTCCAATGTTAAAGATGTACAATTAATTTCTCATTTAATTTTCGAATATTGAAAAAATTAATTTTTTTAAAAAATTATTTATTCTATCAATTTATTCATGCATTGTCTGCAATTTCACACATGTGTGCAAAATTTCAGATCAATTGGACAGGTAAAAGTGGGGCAAGTATGTTATAAGATTAGTATGTGACAAAATTATTTTTCAAATTTTTTAATATCGAAAAAAATTCATTTCTAAAATCATCTATTTTGTCATTTGATTCTTGCATTGTCTCCAACTTTACAAAAGTGTGCAAAATTTCAGATCGATAGGATAAGTAGAAGTGTGTTAAATTTCGATTATAAGATTTGTAGCAGACAGACAGACAGACATACAAACAAGAAGTGAAGTTAAAGAGAAGTGTTGTAAAAATGTGAGCTGAGCCAGCGAGCTAATAAAATATGCTTATGTGATGGACGTGGTAGGTGAGGTGCGTTTATACATTGACACCCTATGAGAACCATTGAACGAAAGTAGAGTTTGTCTCATTAGATTAATTATGTGGAATATATTTTGTTTAATATTATTGTCGACGTTGAAGAATTGGCCAAGTTTGGCCTCTTGACCGATTCTTGCAATGTTCTTGGCTTGTCCCCAGAAAATCTGAGAGCTGGCCTCTGATTGTCTATTCCAAAATAGCGTTGAAGCTAAGAAGCTGCTGATCACCCTCCAATTTGTGTGGTGGGAGGCACTTCTAATCGATACGTATCTCTCTGCATAACTTTACTTAGTCTGTGCTTGAATGCGTTCGTACACGTCCAATGCCAACCAACAAGGAGTCCGTTCCACATGTCGGTGACTCGACGTCGAAGCGAATAAAAACCTATACCGCTATGCATGATCATGCCTGAAGTAGGTGTTAAATGAAGAGAAAAAAATTGAATGGATCAGCCATTGACCTATATGCTGGTAAGAGAGGAGAGATATATAATATATTTAATACTGTTATTAAGACAGATATGATGAGTGGCTATAATATATATGTTTAAAATTTGGACTAGTGACTAAACATAACATAACATATTGATCTCGGCGCTGAAGTGTAGGCCTGATGTGGCCTGTCGCCGATTCTTTTACTTTTTGTGCCTTGTTCACAGAAGATCTAATATCGTTTCATTTGCCCGGATCTTTTCATCACTGACGATAGTTGCAAGCAGCTACTAGACTTCCACCGGGTTCGATATGGTGCTAGGCATTTCAAATCTGAACATATATTTTTCCATAGCTTTATCTAGTCTGTTCTTGTGAGCGTCTGATTAGTCCAAGAAGTTTGTTGGATGTGTTAGCTTACGTTTCAACATGCTTAGAAAATTTCAGCTCCTTGTCTACATAAACTCCTAGATCTTTTTCCACACTAGACTTTTCAATCAATACTCTCTAGTTGCAACCATGTCTTCTCATACTGTAATCTTGCTGTTCATTGTTCTTCCCGAGGTGAAGTACTTTACACTTGTCAGCGTTAAACCGCAGCTGCCTCGTATCAGCCCAGTTAACTAAACTGTCAAGATCATCTTGTAATTGCTCTTTATTTGACGCATCCTTCACTGTATTATAAACTTTAGTGTCATCTGCATACATGGAGCACACGCTGGAGACTGCTTCTGGCAAATCGTTTATAAAAACAACGAACAAAATTGGCTTATTAAGAACGCTTCCTTGTGGCACGCCACTGCGCACTGATGCCCAGTCTGACACGGTTCCGTTAATACTGACAAGTTGTCGTCTACCTTCTAGAAAATCTCTGATCCATTGGAGTACGTTTCCCTCAATTCCCAAAGACTTCACTTTACGAAACAGCCGCTCATGCGGAACACTGTCAAATGCTTTGGCAAAATCGAGGTACAATGCATCATCCACTGGCTCCCTTTCGTCCAGCAGGCGAGTCCAATCGTTAACATTTACAGAAAATATTTGTGACGAATGAAAATGCTGACTAAGAAAACGTCCGAGTGGAGCGAACCGCCATCCCATTGCTTAGGAGAGAGCAAATGGGCACGTAAATATCGTTTGTTGGTGTAGACTAGTGAGGGAGAGCAAATGGGCACGTGAGTGTCGTGTGTTGGTGTAGACGAGTGAGGAACGTGAGGGAGAGTAAATTAATGGGCACGTAAGTGTGGTGTGTTGGTGTAGACGAGTGAGGAACGTCACCCCCGAACGTGAGGGAGTAAATGGGCACGTAAGTGTCGTGTGTTGATGTAGACGAGTGAGGAACGTGATGGTAGACGAGTCATTGTCGTGTATCAGTGCAAAGAACAAAGATCAGTGTACTTTTGCTATTTTTGGTCCTGGTAGAGGACGAATGGTTGGTTTAAGAATGGAGTGGAACTATGATTGATTACGATGTAAGGTAGTGGTTGAAATAGTTAAATATAGAGCCGGGAAGAGAGATTTGAAAGTACATATAATTTTATTTAAATTACACTCTATGGAAGTGACACAGCTTGATGAATTTTTTCTGATGATGACCGATAAGGATACTATATTTTTGATTGACAGCAGATGCGCACTCTCGGACACTTCTACGGCCGGGTCTCCAAGGTTAAGTAAGCCTAAAATATCTCCCAAACTAGTGAACACAGCAAAATGGGACTTTGCGTGTACGTGATCAGTAGAACCTAATGGTGATGTTTAGGTCATGACAATTTTTTCGATGATGCCTTCGTTTGTCAGTTATACGGTAATAGGTACGGGACAAAATTTTTAGTGAATCTAATATATCTTCCATCCTACCGCACAGATTTTAATGAAACTTTGAATAGGAATTCCTATCCATCTAATAGTGATGTTTTTACTATTTTTTTCTCGATTTTGCTTTTTTTTGCGAGTTATACGGCTGTACGGAGAAACGACCGGTATTTTTGTGGTCGATTGTCATATTTGCAGTGAACCTAAAATTTGTTCCAAACTGATAAAGGTAGTTCGATGAAACTTTGCGCATTTGTTTATTAGGTCATAACGGTGATTTTTAGGTCAAGACCATTTATTTTAATTTCGCCTTAGTGTTCAGTTTGGCGGTAAGTTTCGTTCAAAGCCGTACAGCTGGAAAGAAGACATATATAAGGCTCACAATGAATTTTAATATGCAATAATAATATAATATAGCGGTTTCAGCGTTTATTAGCCCGTAGGCCTATCGCCAATTCTTAACATTTGCAGAACATCCGCAGCATGTAGCGGGTTTGAACTCGCAACTCACTGCTTCAAATTTTCTTTGCTTTACCGCCCGGCCTCCTTGCAGATTCTGACCAGAAACTGGCGCACAGGGCTGGGATCGAACACGCACCTCTCGGCTCCTATCGTCCTCCTCCGAACTTTAACCACTTGGCCTTCCTAATTTAACATAACTTAACATAATGATGTCGGCGCTGAAGAGTAGGCCTGATGTGACCTGTCGCCGATTATTGTACTTTTTGTGACTTGTTCACAGAAGATCTAGAATCGTGTCCTTTAATAATAATAATAATAGCGGTTTCAGCGTTTAGTAGGCCGTAGGCCTGTCGCCGATTCTTGACATCGCAGAACATTCACAGCATTTAGTGGTCTCGAACTCGCAACTCACTGCTACAATTCTGCTGTGCTTAACAGCCCGGCCTCCTTGCCTATTCTGACCAGAAACTGTTGCACAGAGCTGGGATCGGACCCGCACCTCCCTGCTCCAATCTTGGTACTCTGAACTTTAACCACTGGGCCACCCTGCCTTAGGCCGGATCTTTTCCAGACTGACGATAGTTTGAAATAGACTCAAATAGTTACTAGACTTTCACCGGGTTCGATATTATGCTAGGAATTTCAAGTCTGAACATATATTTTTCCTTAGCTTTATCTAATCTGTTCTTGAACGCGTTCATACTCGGAGCGTCAACGATGAAACGTCGAATATGATTCGATGAAACGATGAAACTTCGAATATTTTGGCCCATACGAAGGTATAACTTGGAAACGAAGGCAAAATCAAAATAATTATGACGCCCCAAACATCACATCCTTAGCCTAGTAAATGCATTTGCAGTTTTACGTTCGAACTAGACTTTCATTAGTTTGAGAGATATTTAAACATATTTGGGAGAGTAAGAGAGGTCAGATGCGTTGTATAACTGAATGTACATACAAGTACATGAAATGAGATGAATGGCAAATTTCCTAAAAATTCACTTTCAAATTCGAAAAATTTGTTTACTANACAAGTACATGAAATGAGATGAATGGCAAATTTCCTAAAAATTCACTTTCAAATTCGAAAATTTTGTTTACTAGCGATCACTTGCCGTTGGCTTTTTATATGTAAAATAATTTATTTAATCTCTCGTGTGAATTCCGTCATGGCAATTTAAAACTGACGATAGAGTTGGACTTAAAAACGTTATTTATCATGACGAATTGAATTTGTGTGAGAAGTTTTCGCGTATGACTTCGTAGTTAATTATTTGTTACATTTCGAAATCTCAAATACTGTTCAAAATATATTTAAGGTAATTTTGGCTATATCTAGGGAGAAAACATTTTGCTCGTGGCAGTTGAAGTGAGCGTAATGTTTTGAGTTTTGACATAGGTGTAGTTGACCATCAACTCCTCTGTCGGGTGGTGTGTGTAGCCGGCGTAGGCAAAAACCACTATTTAAGTAGAAAATTTAGTTTCTACTTCATCTATTCAATTAAATAGTTCTTCATTTGTTACATTTAATCAGCTGAATCAATATTGTGACAGTACTCAAGTCAAAATGGCAGACGACGGTTTAATAAGCAATAACAGTGAACAGCGGCTAATGAGATCCTCGACTCCACCCGCTTCCGTCGTATCGCCCGTTCCGAATATAATTATAACACGCAGACAGATTTTTACAGTTATTATTCTGTGTTATGTGAACTTGATAAATTATATGGACCGATATACTGTTGCTGGTGAGTATGANCGGCGTTGGCAACACGGGATTGGATTTCAAACCACGCGCGATTTCGGAAGAGCGGCAGGCAGTTTCCAATGAGCTCAGTTTATATGATTTCACTGCAGTGGAAGGTGAGGTGGTGTAACGCGGTGGTAGGGTTGATTTTTCGATACGTTTTCATATATTAACATGAGAATATATTAACTATACAGAATTCCACACTGTTCAAGATTTCAATTAGGTAGATTAAATATTAATTCAATAGCAATTCATCTCCAAGTCAAACACAACAAATTAACATATATTAATTAGGGTAAATGCGGTATATTCTGACACTTTAACTTAAACTGAGTTTAAGGACGTAGCAAAAAATAAATGGTTATAAAAAATACACCATATGTGCAACTCAAGTTCTGTTTGCTTTACAATACATCACTCTCAAAACACTGCACTACACGCCAGCAACAATGAAACGTCACAAAATGTTTCCATATTTATTTAAAGGCCTTTCGAATGCAAATCTACCAAATCTATATATATATATTCTGACACTGAGTGTGACTAAATTGGGAATTTTGTGAGACTAATTCCGGCCACGCTTCAAACTCTACTAATTCGTAATGCCAACACTCTTGTGTTCAAATTCTGATCGCTGTGTGAGCTGTATTGGAATACGACACAGCTTGGAATTAGAACATGGTATTGAATATTGAACACTAGTAACACTACATAGTACATAATTAGGCTTTTAATTGAGAGCTACTAAGCTTTTAATTAAGAAAATTTTAATTTTTGCACACAGCTGGAAACGAGCTGTGTGTGTCTAATTCCAAGCTGTGTCAGAATTAGTTTTTATGTGTCTAAATCCATGTCTTAACTTAATCATCTATTAATTTATTTACCACTTGAAATCAGCAAATACAAGTATACTTAAAGGATTCCTAATATATTCACAGACATTTAAAAGTCTCAAACCATAATATTCTTTCTACACAAACAGTTTATCACTATTTGGTAGAGCAAGGTCAACTATCAACTTTGACACATTTTTCGATGTTCTCACGGGGTGATGCGCACTCTCTCTTTGGATCTCAACATTTTCCCACCAGACGGCCCAGACCTAGTGTTTTGGCAATAGTATGGCACGCAAAAGTATGATATCACTATTTCAACCATCAACAAATGCATGGAACTAAGAAAAAGCTTAATATAAAGGAAAAAATTTGAGAAGTGTTGGAGTTACCCACGATGTCGGAATATACTGCGTGTACCCTGACAACAAATTACGCCACAAATAAAGTTGAACATGATGCAATACATCATGTTCAACATTTTGCTCTCTCATTTTGCTCTTGCATTTTGCTCTCGCATGATTTTTGCAAGAGCAAAATCTCATACATGCTCACACAGTGACAGCAAACAAGCAACAGATGTACTTCCGGTTCCAGATGCAGCATTGGCATTGCCAACCTTTTTGCCAATATTTGGCATTGCCAAATATTTTTTAATATAATTTAATTCTACAGCATGTACCATGTGGTGTATTAAATAATCAAATTAAATTTCATTCTAAAGTGTAGAGTGTAGACTGTAGAATTAAATTTAAAAAGTAAATAGGAATTAGATTATTAAATTAAATTAAATTATTTAATACACCTCATGGTACATGCCTAAGCACGCAATGCTTTATATAATGCACTAATTGCCTCTTCTAAATAACGAACTTTTTCTAAAAGATGCAAGACATTTGAAAACTTGCGATGGGAGACAAAATCATTCAGAATTTGAAGTGAAGTTATTAAGACAATATTGACATAATATGACAAAAACATGTAAAAATTCATATCTGGGTGCATATCAGTACCTAGGTGCTTTAATTTTGAAATGACTTTCCATCATTAAATCTCAGTGTGGAATGTGGATCAAATTTATTTATTGTGAAATCAAACTTGGCATGACCTAAACAAGGTGTGTGTCACAGTCTTGTCAAATGTTTACATGGCAGCATGATGTGCCCATACTTCGTGAAAGATTTGTAGTTTATCCCATCATGAAAACAAGGTGTGGTCATGATGGGATTCATACATTTAAAGTCACTTTAAAGGCATTTTTTTGTTAATAATATGTACATTGTGCTCAAAAGACTTCGATGTGTCAACTGTCAAATATGGGGAAGCAGCTTTGAATAGCCATGCCACCTTTGAAAGAGTCATGAAGAGCTATGCATTTACACGTTTGCTATTATATATGTTTATTAATTTTGCAACTGTAGGAGATGATAGAATATGCATGGTTAGTCTTTGTCATGGTAAACCTGTCTTATACAAGTCTTTGAAAATTATATTGATGGTCATGGAAAGTCATGGAAAAGTCGTGTAATTTTTTTTTTCTAAATACTGACCAGTACAAATCCTGAATCCATTTTTCTCCGCTGTTCCCAAATAGAAGTGCTGGGCATCAATCATTAAACATGAAATCCTACATTTTAGTTGTCCTGTTTAGACAATAATCAAGATGGAATTTTCATACTTATTCCACAAACCTTGTTGCTCCTAAGTGGCATATTTTCAATAGATTTGGAATCTCACTTCCGGATGGTGCAGTGCGTACTTTTTCTTACAATTAGATAAGATAGGAGCTGATTCATTTATTGGGAATCTAGCAGTCCCAGAAATGGTGTGAAAGCTCTATTTATAGCGTAGAAGGTAGAAATATTCCAGAAATGTTAATATTTGTCATTTAGCATATTTAGTGCATGGCACTAAATATGATCAATTAGCTCTTTTCCACTAGACAGAGTTTGGGAATTTTGTTGGCAAGATCTTGTATTTAGGCCAAAATGTTGCCAGTACCGTAAAANATCTAGATGTGTATAAGAGACAGGTGTTGGGAAGATCTTCAAAAGACATGTATTTTGATGCTTATGTGTTGCCAAAGATCTTCTGATATTTACACACTCTCTGCACCTAGGTTCTTGTTATAGCTCAGAAAGTAAATATTTCTGGTAGTTTTATACCCAATCAACATTTGAAAATGTTGGTTAAGTGGCACATTTTCTCTGGTAATCTATTAAAAACTCTCATTAAACTATCATTTCATCTATATCATATCTATGAAAAAGTGTCTGATAGCGGAGATGGGCTCACAGGTCAAGTACTTCAAACTATTTCTAAGATTAGTTTGAGTGTTAATTTTATAGTTAGTCATCTGGTGATTTGGAGCATGTGAGGGAATTGAATTTACCTGCTTGCACATATAGAGATTCACTCTTTAGGTGATGACTAAATTCTCATAGATGTGAGTTTATTGAATATGTAACTATGATGAAAAAAATTGAGTGATGAGTTTTGTTTTCAAGCCATAAATGTATTTTATAGGCTATGGAGAATAATATTTGAACTGAGGTGGTTTTTACATTAAATCTTGAATTTACCCTTAAAAATAGTATATATAATGAAAATATTATCAATTTAAGGGTTATTTTTTTAACAATGCATTGTAGTTTATTGCTTTTAGCAGGCATTCCAATATGAAAGCAATTACAAGATTGTCAATAAAAATACATATTCAAAATGCATAAAAATGCAGGCAAGAATTTTATATTTTTTGTAACCACATATAAGCAAGATGCACAATCCAAGAGATTTAAAACTTGCTGAAAATACATTAATTTTGAGCCATGCTCACTAAGTAAAGTTTAGTTGTTTCACAATATTTATCTTAAACAGTTATGGAAAATGTCATCTTTCTGAGCAGTAACTGGATTTTTGGAGCTGCAAGTTTATTAATTTTGCAATTGCAAAAGATATTTTTAAGTCTTAGATTTTTTAATGATCCATGAATCCATTTTCCCATCCCATCCTTCCCATAGGTAAAAGTATCATCAAATTGCTAATTCATTTTTAAAATAAGAATCAGAACATATTCTCTTACTTAGTGGCAATTTATTGCAGATCTTATTTATATTGAGTAAGCTTTATCAGAGTTCATTGATATACGTTGTCTGACATAACAGCTGCACTTTGGTAACATAATAGTAGCTTTAATCAAATAATTGGTAAGACAATAAGCTACTCATAAAATCTTCAGTTTCATTCATAGATAACTGAAAAATATCTATATAGTATTGTAAAGTTTATAAGAATAGAAATATAATTACACAGAATCCATGTCGCAATGGCAGTGGTTTGTTCCACTAAAGTGTGAACAAAATAAATGCATTTATGTCATTGTTTTATTCAGACTCCAGACACTTTTTCACTTTTATTCAGACTTTTCTTCATTTAAAGCTACTATATATGACATGCTCGTTTATGACAAATAACCTTTAGATGCTGCAGAAGATCTTTTTATATATAACTATCATGCCTGGAAATAATTTTTTAAGTTGGCTTGACAAAAAGGCAAATATTTTTCAAAAATTATTGATAACATCTTCAAATGACCGCAGTGCTGCTGCTTTTTAAAGAAGCTTTTTATGGGACTCACAGCCTTGCTTCATGCAATTTAATTTTGATTTCTGCACTTAGAGAATCTCAAAGCCTGAAACTTGCATTATTTATAATTAGTGTCTGGGGTAATTGGAAATTTTGTATTGCTAAAAGTATATGGTGAGAGCAAGCAAGGTCTTTTGACGGGGAAATTCCTGCATTGCCAGAATATTTTTACAACAAAACGTATCGATGCTTGTGATATTTAGAGTAAATACCACATATTTTTGAAGACGCGTTGAGGTAACCCAAACTCTTTTACAATGAACAGTTTATTTAATTGCTATAGTCAAGCTTTATCAGTTGTTCTACTTCTATTAGCTTTGATTATGAAAGATCCTTCCATCACCCGACTGTTTTGGCTGAAATTTGGCCACTATTCAGCTAAAGCACCCTTTTTAGATATAAGTAAGATGCCTGGAAATAATTTTTTCCAGGCATAATTTTGTCCAATCGAAACAGATCTTGACCTATTAACACCAATGTCTTAGTCGCAATACCCTCCAACGTTGAACATGCGTTGAACAAAGTTTTTATTGGCTTCGTTATAAAGTAGCGCTCTAGCGATAGTATCGACCCTTTTGCAGGCCGAAATTTCATAGCGCACCAATCTAGCACCTTACCTGGGTCTAATTTACTGAAATACGATAATATTTTGGCAAAATTAGGACAAAATCTGTCCTTGAACGTTGTGATGTGATGATAAGCATTGTCAGAATTTTGTTCGGTTATTTTTTTTTTAAAGGTCAAGCTGCAAAAGCCCAACCAAGCTTAAATGAGTTTGGATCTAAATTGACTTCAAACAGCAGGGCCTCTTTATTTACATTGTGTTGCGATGAGCGCTTTAGTCAGCTCACTTTTTAGATTGATGTAGCAGAAAGGCCTTAGAGTGAATAGTTTATTGCATGGCAAAGATAAGAAAGTAGTGTATATTCAATATAATAGATTAAAATACACAGACCGACGTACTGCTTGTCTGTGGTGCAACTGCTATTTAGGACGTTAAATAGGACTGCTTGAATCTTGTCAGCTTCCCGCGCCTTTCAGTTTCAAAGCCGGCAAAGATGAAACAGGGGTGTCATGGTATATCTCGACCTTTATGATGTTCTACGCTAGTATTGATGAAAGCTTGTACACTGCTTGCTTTTGTAGTCCTGCTAGCTAGCTGGCTACTTGCATCACCATAAAAAACTTTTCTTTTAAATAGGTCAAAATCGGTTTAGATTTGCCAAAAATTTGCGATTAGTTTTGAAAAAAAAAACTGCGTTGCACGTCATCCACGCGACAACAGTTCTCGCTTCGAATCACTGATATGTGGAACAGCCTCCCTGATTACATCGTTGACGCTCCGAGTATAAACGCGTTCAAGAACAGACTAGATATAGTTATGGTAAAATATATGTTCAGACTTGAAATGCCTAGCACCATATCGAACCCGGTGGAAGTCTAGTAGCTATTTCAAACTATCGTCTGCCTTGAAAAAATCCGGTCAACGGACATGCTATTGGATCTTCTGTGAACAAGTCTCAAAAAGTACCAAGAATCGGCGACAGGCCACATCAGGCCTACTCTTCAGCGCCGACATCGCTATGTTATGTAAGGGTGCTGAATGGCCCAAAATTTCGGCACAAAATTCGTCCCAATTTTCGGTATTGGATAAAATTCCTGTTCGTGGAGCTTCTACAATATTTTTTATATTTTTAATCACTTACTTCCGATATTTTTTTAAATAGTCTGCGAGTCGATGCAAACATATTTGAATTACAGAATTAGATTATTTAACATCCGTCTACAGGGATTACAGAGTTCACTGAAGTCGTTTGTAAAACGCGGTTAACTCGTTGCCGGCTCTTATTGGCAGATATTGTGATGTGACGCGGCAGCTCGCAATTGGCTGTCGCCGGAGGTGTGGCGTCATGTGACCAGCGTTGGAACAGCGGAAATGAGCTTGCTGCCAAAGTGCCAGTAATATTTTTTATCTATGATATTTTCGTCGCGAGAAGCTGACACCAAAACTTCTTTAGTGACATCTAGTCTTGATTAATTGTTACGCTGAAGTTTGTATGAAATATCATTAATACTTTGATACGTTCATAGATAATGAGGGTAAAATCAAGAGGATCGCTTACGATGTTCACTACAAAAGTAAGAAGGCTGTGGACGATACGAGCACTTTCTCTTGGCGCATATGAACTTGCCGGAGCTCATCAATAAACTCGTTATTTCGTTAAAGCTTACACGACACGTTACGGTAATATTATAATTACGAAGAGATTTGACTGGGCTTTCAATGTTTATAAATATCCTAAATGAATGTTTTGACTTCCTGTTCTGCTATTGGTATGCTCGTTGATAGAGATGTATTGAGGTGGCTAGCCAAGACGCCGAAGTATTGCACACATCCTACATATTTTCAAGAATTTCCCCAAGACCCTAGACAATAATAGCAGCAGAGATAGGCCGTGGCTTGCTGCTGGTGAGAGCGTTATGACGGATGGCCATGAACTTCTGGGGAAAAAAACATGACCGATTATTACGCCTGATGAATAGTTACGTTATGCCCTGACCTTACCTTATGATGAGTTCCGTAGTTCATGCATGCCTTGCATGCATGCTGATGGCTACATCAGCCTACATGCATAGCTACTTTATGCCATGCATGCATGTTGGCTGCATACATAGTTAAATTATGCCTACATGCATGGTGATGGCTGCATACATGAGTCATGAATGTGTCTGTAAGTTTCACTTTTTTATACGTAAACGGAATGAATCTTGTATTGCTTCATCTGATGTCATTCAGAGGGATTTTTTAAATCTTAAGAACCGTCTCTATCGAAAAGCGTCTGTCAGTCATATTCACTAATGCAACTCGCAGTATTTTGTTCATGCTCATTACAGATGCGCTACTCTGAGAGGATCAGTTGAAAAAATATCAATTGCTGAAATTTTTTTTGCAGGTTAATGCAGGTTTCATAAGGCCGACGAAATTTTTTATTCGTTGAGTGAGAGGTGCGCGCGCATTGAGATGCCAGCAGGTGTTCTGACACTTCTCGATCAATTGTTGTTATTGTTGACGAACTCGTATCTGCGATACCTTGTGGACTGTCCCTGTCCTGTTATCGATATAGTCCCGATATTTGGATCTGTTTACAAATTAAGGTTGTTTTGTAAGTACAAATACATATCAGCGTGGGTATTTCTAAAATCGCGTAAGTGACAGTAGAATCCGCAATCATCGCGAAAATATCACTCACAACGATAACAGGAATTTGTGAGAGCTGGTTGATAATAAGGTATTGATTGTGCTGCTGTTACGTATTAGAATATAGGTAATCTATAGAATATATATAGGAGGAACAATTGATAAAGTTGCCACGTATTAGAATATAGGTAATCTATAGAATATATATAGGAGGAACAATTGATAAAGTTGCCACGTATTAGAATATAGGTAATCTATAGAATATATATAGGAGGAACAATTGATAAAGTTGCCACGTATTAGAATATAGGTAATCTATAGAATATATATAGGAGGAACAATTGATAAAGTTGCCACGTATTAGAATATAGGTAATCTATAGAATATATATAGGAGGAACAATTGATAAAGTTGCCACGTATTAGAATATAGGTAATCTATAGAATATATATAGGAGGAACAATTGATAAAGTTGCCACGTATTAGAATATAGGTAATCTATAGAATATATATAGGAGGAACAATTGATAAAGTTGCCACGTATTAGAATATAGGTAATCTATAGAATATATATAGGAGGAACAATTGATAAAGTTGCCACGTATTAGAATATAGGAAATATATTGAATATACAGTACATGGGAGGAACAATTGATGAAGCTGCTGCGTATCAAAATGTCAGCGCGCGTTGACAACCGATTGGATTAGGAGAACTTTTTATTTGTGAGATAGCTGATTCTGTATCTGTGTCTCCAACCAAGTATCTTTACGGTATATGGTCGGAGAGCTGTAGGAGAGAGTATTCTGTATAGTACTAAAGTATTCTGGTGATCATAGGTACCAGTGCCACGTCTGACGTACGCTAGTTTCGTGATCGCCCGTACCTGCAGTGTACGGGCGTGCGCAATGCAGTGTAGGTTATAAGGTGCGCTCACCCCCATCACATGACTCACTCCTCACACATGTCTGCATGCAAGGCGGCTGTCAGTAATGTACACGCGTGTAATGCCGTACCATCACATGACATTCACCTCAGACATGCCTGCATTGAGGGCGGATGTCTGCAGTGTGCGCGCGTGTGCAATGCAGTGTAGGTTATGAGGTACGCTCACGTCCAACTCCACTTTGGCTTCTGGCAAACTTCCTCAAGGTCTTTTCTCCGCCTGTGGCTCTTACTGTATATGCTAAGGCGAAATAAAACTTAATTTGAACTTTGCTATTGCCGCAAACATCTTCTTCGTAGTGGATGGTTTTGTGGCGAAAAGCTTGAATTACGGCGAATAATCTTTAATGATATACATATGCCATACGTAGCGTTGCATTATTCACTCGAGCATTCATTATTCGCACAATAATATCTGACTAGAAGGAAATTTGAATACAATTTCTGGAGGAGGAAAAAATACAATTCTTGGAGGAAAATACAGTTTCAGGAAAATTTGGCTTCGTATTCCCACTCATTTACTGCTATATCAATGCACTAAGAAAGCTAATAATAGACAGTCATTGTTGGCCATCGCAATTTTTTATATCCGATGCGAGGACGTTCAATGCAATGCGCGTGATGAGGTTCAAATGTACAATATTTGATTTAATGTAAGATGGGGTGCTATTCCTTTGAAACGAGAAATTTATTCCTTTGTTATGAAGAAAACTGAAATCGCTGATGCTAACCATGCTACCGGCGCTTGCAAATCGAAAATCGCTATTTGCTTCAACTCGCTTGCATAACTCAAGTGCAACTGTGCTTGCATAACTCAAGTACCACTGTGTCTCGAACTATTGCATCGAATATCAAAGTCCAATTTCATTTACGTATGAAGTTTACTTTACCGATGCTGCGTCAAGACCTTGAATTTGCTATGGAAATTTTAATACATATTCTTTTGGGAATATTTCGTTGCCTCATGACAACCATTTAAAATATATTCCTCTCATGACTTTAATTTAAATCTAATAGGTTTTAAATTATTTGTTCTTTTTCAAATATTCTATACTCTTTACTGGGAATATTTGCGATGTACCAACCTGCACCCACCTGCCTAAGGTATGGGGCGATACCGAAACTGAATTACGCGAACAAGCTGAATTCCATGCATTCATAAATATTTATGCCTTTCGTTACTGCTATATGTTATTAATATTTTATTTAGAATTCGGTAGACGTATGCGTTGGTCGCTACCAGTTTTGTGCTCTAAAAAGTTCAAAGGTTCCGCTACGATAAAAGGTTCCGCTAGATTGAACGTAACTTATATGATGTAGCATAAAAGAATGAATGAGTCATACTGCCCAAATACTTACACACTTTCTTGCATGTACCACCGATACGCCCTTTTTCTGGGCCAAATTGGCTGAGTATAACCCAGACAATAACGGAAAAAGGGTAATTATTTAGAAAAAGTTTCACCTTATTCTCTGACTGTGAGTCTCACGTGTAGGTTTCCCAACAGATGCTCTCCGCACTAAAATGCCGGCGAAAGCTTGGCGCGGGCGTATGTGTCATCACCTTTAAATGTAACGCAGTTTTTGTACTCGCATACATTTTACTTACATATATTTACATTTTTTGTATTTATTCGATGTCCGTGCTGCTCTAAAGCGCTGTTTAGATTTAATTTTGATGCGATTTCCATGCATGGTTTACTTCTGTATTTGACTAAATATGCTCATAGAAGTGTGAATCATGTATGTTGGCTAATAGGCGGCATATACTGTGTTATATAGTGAATATAAATTTAGATTTAAAATCTGTAAGTGACCGGTTTACTTCAAAGTGAAAAAAGAGGCGGCCGATTGGTACTCTAAAATACAATAACTTTCTAGCATTATCTCGTCTATGTTTACCGGTAGATTACAGCAACTCTTGGAAGGGCGTGCAGGCGTGTGTTTGTTCGTGTGCTGTTGGCCTGACGTCACATCGCGCCACTGCTGCTCGACCAATCAGATCTCGCTTCATTCCCTCCCCATCCCGCCCTATCTTCCCCTCCCATGACCGTTCGCCGGCTAGGGGACATGTGCACGCAAAATCCCCCGGTTCTTGAGACTTTCATTTTATTTATCAAATCGAAATATATATTTTTTTTAATTTACACTCAGAGAAATGAGCGAGACTTTCTCCAAATGATCATGTATTTTTTGCGCTTGTATGGGTCATTTTGAAGCAGTTTTGGCAGGAAAATGACGTATCAGTACGTGGGAAACGAATGACGCTTTTTTTTGACTATATGTCCCATCCATTTTTCTAAGAGTCTTGTGTATTTATATATATTGTCATTGCATTAGAGTCTAATTTAATCTATAATAATTATTCAATGCCAAAGCATCGAACGCGATCATAAACTTATATGAACGTAAGGTGCATGACAAGCTTAGCAGACCTGAATACAGAATTAATAGTTCAATCAGTTATATTAGATTGAATATTATTATCCTTCGTTATCTAATATATATAATTCTGTGAAAGTTTCTGCTCCACAATTAGTTTTTAAATGTATAAAATTATTTTTTTAGAGATTCGATCATAAATTATTTTGGTTATTTAATTGGAAATCCAAGCCAGATCGTTAAACAATTTATTTAAATCTTAATGCTGTCAACGTGCTGAACAAAATGCAACAAAGGCAGTTATTCTGTTAACAGCCTTATATTTTGTGCGTGTTATTTTCATGAATACTGATGAAAACGTGCGAAAAAAACACGAGCATGTGAAGTAATACTCTCTGAATTGCAGGGAATTTTCTTTCAAATAACCAATATAATATAATTTTGATCAATATGATATAATAATGATCAATATCAATTCTGATAATGAACGTAGAACATCAATATATTTTATAATCAAGTAAAGTCTAACCCAGTTAAAAGCTAATAAGGTTTGGCCCACACTTTCGTCTGTTGGTGCTCTCTTAAAGGGCTCCAGGGTGATAACCTTCGTTGTTATATTATCCCTAAAGGTTATCATTTCTCAATAAAGATAGGAGAAAATTGTGTATTTTAAATCTAAAATACTAAGAATAATCAGTAGTCGCCGCGCCACTGATGTTTGAAGTTCTTGATGTTAAGACAACACTGACGTCTATAGTTACGTAGATCGTATTCTGTATACGGTATGTCAAATAGGTACAACAGATTGTTTGAATAAATCAATATTGCATTATTAATTCAATCGTGCAGATTCTATATCGTACACACTTCTAAGATACAGCTTCTATACCGCGCGCATTTCTAAGATATAGCTTCTTTATCGTACACACTTCTTCATATCTTGCACACAAGGAAACATCTTGCAACTATTACTGTAGAGTGTAGACGAACACTACAGCAGGTTTAGTATAGATAACGTGTATAAACCCGCATAAACGGTATAATTCTGACGATAATGACTTCGAGTTAATTACCATGGTTACGCTTAGTTGCAAACTCAAACAAAACATTGCCACTTGTGAGAACTTCACTTGATGGCTATTGAATGAAGTAAATTGAAGGTCAACTTCCTGCTTGATAAGATTTTGATGCGTGGCATCCAAAGGAAACCGCTTTAATTATCTGAGATTGTTTTGTAGCGCTTCTTGCCTTAGCATAAAATGAAGGTGTAGAATTAGGAACTCGGTTACGTTTATACTTTGCTACCTAGTATCACATGCCACTATAAGCAGGTTATTCGTTTCGCAAATATTTTCAACATTCTACTCATTGATATTTTCAGACTCTCCTCCACTGTCTAATGTAAAAACATATATTTTCCCTACAATATCAATAACCTAAGTTGTCTTAGCACTGTGCTGAAGTAGATAGTTATATGCTTACTTAAGATCCGTGAATTGCTACTGAATGTTTCTGCCTGATGACTATTGATTATACATCGCGCGTGGGCGTACATCAATAAATGACAGCCAGTCAATACTGAACGCACTTGCTAGGTACATCGTACAGCGAACACGTGTCTATATTGCGAGCGATGTAGCTATATACAGGTTTGTGTAACTGTAACCGGAGGTAGTGAAGTACTTCCTTCCACGCATTCCTTTCTATGCGGCTGCTTAAACAATAGTGGCGTCACATTCTAGGTGATGATGTCATTAGACATTACCTACTACCTAAAATTGTAGTGAGTAGAACGCGTCACATTCTAGGCGATGATGTATAGGCAATAGCTAGTGATTAGAGCCTTATACTACTATTCTATTCTGCAGTAAATATTTCTAGTTATATTAACACGTTAAGTACCTACGGCACGATCCACCGGCTGTCTCTTNCTACCGATAGCGTCAGTCACATGACTACCGATAGCGTCAGTCACATGACTACCGATAGCGTCAGTCACATGACTACCGATAGCGTCAGTCACATGACTACCGATAGCGTCAGTCGCGTGACTTTCGATAGCGTCAGTCGCGTGACTTCCGATAGCGTCAGTCACATGACGACGGACGTGTTGTATCTTTGTAGCTCAACGTCAGCTTTCGAAGTTCAGGATCATTAAGCGTGTAATTGATGCGTGCCTGCTGCTTCAGTTGTAAACTTAAGTCTGTTTTCTACTGAAAATTTAGCCGTTATACTGTTGTACCTTCTACACAGCTGCAATTTTTTACTATAATGCTGTAGGCCTGTAAGGCCTATTTTATGCTATAATACTGTGCTGTTTATTATTTTAGACCGTTCAATTCTGCCAACGGATCAACACTGAAAATTTTTATACGGTGCTTTAGTCCCTTTAATTTAAGAAAGGCACCCTAGGCTACTCCAACGAATGGCCTAAAGCAAGGCCGTCTATCAATAACTGTTGACTCTCTACTACAACAATAGTCCTGGGTTACATTCTGAAGGTTATATTTTCCTTCATTATAAATCAACTTGTACCTGATCTCTCGCTCGACATGAAATATTCCCGAGGTTAAAGATTCTACCTTCTAATAAATCCCGCTGACCTATTACAATATTATATCGTGCCGGCAAATTCTTCTAAAACTACTCAGGACTCTTTATTATTCCTAATAGTTTAATGTACGATTTATATATGTTGTCCGATATAACTATTCATGCATTCCGTGTAATAAGAATGCTTGCCGGATATAAGTATTAAGATCACTTGGCTGCTTAAATCGCAAATTTACCAGGAATTTAAAAGTAAAGAAAATAGCCAAAAATTTCACCATTTCTTATAAGAGAAAACGTTTCGGAGTCCAGCTCCATCGTCAGTTCAAAACCTAGAACACAAGTACAAACAATTAGTAACCTAAAATTCACATTCAAACAATTCACCTAAACTTGAGGGCATTAGAACTAAAATCGAAGATAACAGAAATAAAAATGAGATGACATGTAGAGAAAGTACTATCTATTTACAATTTGTAGAGGATAGGAACTGAATGCAGCATTTAAACCTGTCTCTTATACACATCTAGATGTGTATAAGAGACAGGCATAGGGGCAGGAGTTATAGAACAGGGAACATACTTGCGCATCCCCCTCATTCAGCCGTACGTATTCATGCCGAGCAGTGCAACGTCCCGGTGTCCAATAGTGATTTTAGAGTTTTAGCCTCCACAACCGGTGTTTCTGACCTACGAATTTTAGAATCATTATATATTTTCAAACAGAAACCCAGTTTAAATGCTGCATTCAGTTCCTATCCTCTACAAATTGTAAATAGATAGTACTTTCTCTACATGTTATCTCATTTTTATTTCTGTTATCTTCGATTTTAGTTCTAATGTCCTCAAGTTTAGGTGAATTGTTTGAATGTGAATTTTAGGCTACTAATTGTTTGTACTTGTGTTCTAGGTTTTGAACTGACGATGGAGCTGGACTCCGAAACGTTTTCTCTTATAAGAAATGGTGAAATTTTTGGCTATTTTCTTTACTTTTAAATTCCTGGAATGCTTGCCGATCTCAAAACATGTATCGAAATGTGTAAGTTTTCTGTGCGTGTTTGTGTGGAGCGGGATATTAACGTTTGCTATTTTTTTTACAGGAATGTTAACGGATATTCAAGACACGTTTCAAATCAGCAACGCGCAAGCAGGTTTACTACAGACCGTCTTCGTGGTTGTTTACATGGTGGTGGCGCCTATATATGGCTACTTGGGTGACCGCTTCAACCGAAGATATCTCTTATCGTTTGGCATCTTCTTCTGGTCTTTAGCAACCTTAGCAGGATCATTCATGCCGGTGAGTCTCATTCTGTTTTAACGCTTCGAGTTACTTCAATTATTCCCGTTGCAGTCTGTTGTTACTAAAGCGGAAATTTAATACTTCATTGGATTCGGTAATATATTTCTATATATTCATACAGTTTTGTATTTATCGCTCCACACCAGTGCATGTTCGGTCTTGTTTTTTTTAGAATGTTAAATAAATCGTCCTTTTTCACGGTTAATTTGGCGTTAGGTAACGTCTATATTCAGAGTAAATTCTTGATAGATCGTGTTTGTGAATTAATGCAAGCGGATATACAGAAATCAATACTTGACTAACTCAAATTTACGTTGCAGAACTACGCGAGCTTCACGGTGTTCCGGTGCCTGGTGGGCGTGGGAGAGGCGAGCTACTCGACCATCGCCCCCACCATATTATCCGACATGTTCATCGGCGACCAGCGCTCAAAAATACTCGCCATCTTCTACTTCGCCATCCCTGTCGGCAGGTTTGCATACAATATGCGTAGTGGCATGCACAATGCGCCGGTATATACGCAATTCGTAATGGCATACGCAATGCCTAGTCGCATGCACTATGCGCCGTTATATACGCAATTCGTAATGGCATAGGCAATGCCTTGTGGCATACACTGCGCCGGTATACCTATACGCAATGCGTAGTGGCATACGCAATGCGTAGTGGCATACGCAATGCCTATGGGCATACACTATGCTCCGGTATATACGCAATGCCTAATGGAATGCACACTCTGATGAAATCCAATGCTCAAGTGCAATATCTTCATCTATGTCACTGCTTGTTGCTCTTGCAGATTTCAGTCCTCCAACACAATTATTTTTTTATCCTAATATTTCTTGCTAATAGTCACTAAATGAAATACTATGCGGGCTGAAGTACTGTTGCCATTTCAGCGGTCTAGGCTACATGGTGGGGCTGAAGTGCTGACTTGTTCATACCATTTCAGCGGTCTGGGCTACATGGTGGGGGCTGAAGTGCTGACTTGTTCATACCATTTCAGCGGTCTAGGCTACATGGTGGGGGCTGAAGTGCTGACTTGTTCATACCATTTCAGCGGTCTGGGCTATATGGTGGGGGCTGAAGTGCTGACTTGTTCATACAATTTCAGCGGTCTGGGCTACATGGTGGGCGCTGAAGTAACCAATATCGCGAAGGCTCTGAACGCTGGGGAAGAAGCCTGGCGTTGGGGTCTGCGTGTAACCCCCGTGATGGGGCTGGTGGCCGTCCTCCTCATCCTGCTGGTGCTGCAGGAGCCTCCCCGTGGCCAGGTCGAGGGCGGCGAGCATCTCAAGCCTACCAACTTCCTCAAGGACCTCAAGGATCTCGCCACCAAGTCAGTGATCAAGTCTGGTGCTTCATTCCTACTTTATTAATATTCTATTTTCGCGATATAATTATTTTTGGCTCTACAATTATTTTTATCATTCATTCCTACTTACTTGGAATTAATATTCAATTTTAGCCATCAGATTATTTTTTGCTCACTCGTCGAGTTGCACAAATAACTTACTGATTTATTCTCCTGTTCTATTTATTTCTTACATAACTAATATTTCTCATATCCGAACAATGGCTATTTAGCTTATAATGTCCTAATTATTATGGTCGAATAATGACTTATGTTCATTAGCTTTGGTCTCATCTCGATGCGGCAATAACACTTCACATTATAAATTAGTGATATAATACTTCATAGAATAAATTCCTTATGTAATAATTTGTATTGTAAATTACTTCATATTGTAGATTTCTAATATAATAATTCGTATTATAAATTAATAATAATGCGTACATTGTGCAGCAAATCGTACGTGTCGTCAATTATCGCAAAATTAATAATAATGCGTACATTGTGCAGTAAATCGTACGTGTTGTCAACTATCGCAAAATTAATAATAATGCGTACATTGTGCAGTAAATCGTACGTGTNCCTTACCTCATGAACCCTGTCTCTTATACACATCTAGATGTGTATAAGAGACAGGGCTGGAGCGCTGGCGTGGTGGGGGCCGCTGTTCGTAGAGGCCGGTGTTGACATACAGGAACACCCTGACGTGAACGTCAACAGCGTCGCCTTTGTCTTCGGGGCCATCGCCATGGTTGCCGGGCTTGTTGGCGTCCCGCTGGGGTCCTTTGGGGGCCAGTACCTCAGGAAGATGTTAGTATTTTGACTGCAGTTCACTATTTATTTGGCAGTTTTGATCTGCAGTTCAGTATTTATTTTGAGTTGACTACTTATTTTATCGTTTTGATCTGCAGTTCACTATTTATTTTGTACTTGTGATCTGCAGTTCACTATTTATTTTGTACTTGTGATCTGCAGTTCACTATTTTGCAGTTTTGATATGCAGTTCACTATATATTTTGTAGTTTTGATCTGCAATTCTGGCGTCCCGCTGGGGTCCTTTGGGGGCCAGTACCTTAGGAAGATGTTAGTATTTGGACTGCAGTTCACTGTTTATTTGGCAGTTTTGATCTACAGTTCACTATATATTTTGCAGTTTTGATCTGCAGTTCACTATTTATTTTGCAGTTTTGATATGCAGTTTACTGAAATGCAGGAGACCACAATGAAAAATTAGTTAGCAAGATACCTCGATAATTTGAGAATGCCTCGTTATTACTTGGTTGTATCAATACTAAGATTGATCACATTTACAGACTATTGTTCATTGTAAGTGTATTTATTATTAAGAAAATTTTGATGTATTGTTTTCCCCCCAAAGTATTAGGTCCCCGAAATAATAGTCGAGATTATTACTGTTTCGGCGTCAACATTTGTGATAAGAAGGCATTTTTTGGTAGAATCATTTTTCTATTGGTTGAAAGCTTCCTACGTCCGGCCAATTTACCACCGTACGCGCGTGTATTTTTGACGTGACTGTAGCGCTGAATTGCCCTGATGTTGCACCGATGTTGCAACACTGATGTGGTAACCCTTATGTTGCAACACTGATGTAACCCTGATGTTGCAACACTGATGTAACCCTGATGTTGCAGTTACGGCTACGGCGACCCGCTGGTGTGCGGGATTGGTGTGCTGGTGGCGCTGCCGCTGCTGGGCGCCGGGATGTACATGGCGGAGTTTGACACCAAAGCCGCGTACGCCATCGTCTTCTTCGGGCAGGTCTTCCTCAACCTCAACTGGGCCGTCATCTCGGATATTGTGCTCGTGAGCTTGCCGTCATCTTTGACAGTTGACTCGTGTGTGATGATCTGTTATTTATCGATTTTTATAAAAACTTGAAAGCTCCGTTATCTCGGATATTGTGCTCGTGAGTTTGTCGTCATCTTTGACAATTGACTAGTGTGTGATGATCTGTTATTTATTGATTTTTATAAAAACTTAAAAGCAAAGAAAACTCCCAAAAAATTCATAGTATCTTTAAAGAAAACGTTTCCGTTTCGTTTAAAGATACTATGAATTTTTGTGAAGTTTTCTTTGCGTTTAAGTTTTTAGTGAATTTGCGATTCAAGCAAACGAGTGACTTTATTTCTTATATACCGTCAAAATCGATTTTTATAGATCAGTTTGTCTTAAAATAATGACAGCGTGTGTTTTTGGTATACACCGTTTTGCAAGTATTTACTCCTGGCAATACTTGTAGTGCACTAAGATGAACGAAGATTTCAAAACAAGAATGAAATCAGTCTTATTGACTTGACGTGCCCTGTGTCAGAGGTCACAGTTTCTCTGATGACTTCCTGTAGTGCTCATTTATTCGTGTTTTAAAATTTCTGCCAGGCATTAATTCGCTTCCTCCACCAGTACATCGTGATCCCAACTCGGCGGTCGTCGGCTGAAGCTTTCCAAATCCTCTTCTCGCACGCCCTGGGCGACGCCGGCAGCCCCTACGTCGTTGGGTTGGTGAGTCTTGTGTTAATTTCAGCTTGTGATCAACATTCTGTCGACGTAAGACGTACGGGATATTATTTGTTTGTTGGCGTTCATCATATCCTATGTTCATTTGCGGAGTATGTAATTCTGTTACGTTAGTTTGATTTAAGATCAAAGAATGTTTTTCATCAATAATTGTGTCATTAGTCGTCTCAGAAAGTTGGTTCGACTTATCGAGAAGACAAATTAGAGAATTATTGATAAAAAATATTCTCTAGTCTTCAGTTAAACTTGCATAGAGGAAGGGCTTCTGCCAAACTATACTCGTATGTAATTGTTTGGAATTTTCTGAATGGATTTGACAATTCCACCTCCTTCCTGAACCAGCTTTGTCTTATTTAAAAATGGTTTGGTTACTAAAAGAGAAAGTTTGTTTGATTTCTAACTTGATTTTTTTCTATTCAGGTGGCTAACTTGCTGAAGCCTTACTTCATGAACCTTGTGTATTTAAAAATTGTTTGGTTACTAAAAGAGAAAATTTGTTTGATTTCTAACTTAATTTTTTTCTATTCAGGTGGCTGACTTGCTGAAGCCTTACTACATGAACCAAAGCAACGTATCCACCACAACATCCCCAGTCATGCTGGACCAACTCTTCTTCTTGAGCTCAAACTTGACCGCGACCACTGAATTGCCCAGTGACTCGGACGACAAATACGCTTCTTTTAAGGTTATTATGCGAGATATTCATATACAGTTCATGGAGGTTGTAGTTCGTGGTTAAGGGATATGCTGGATGTATAACGGAATTGTTAAAGTAAAAATTCGATATTATATTCGGATTAGAGAGCCTAGTGTTGAGTTTTTCTTGTAATTTGAGAGCAGGTTAGAGAAATGTTAACTTTCTTTATTTACTATAAAACAAGTTAGTGATAAATTTGGTTGAGCTGTTACACCGTTTATGAAATTGATGCTTGCAAATTGAAGTTATTTCGTGAGACCTTGGCTGAATATCATTCTGGCAATCCTTTAGAAAATGTGTCTGTATGTACAGTATATCGTGTTGGTATAAAATAAAGACCTACTGAAAAAAATTCTTGCCTGACAATTCAGGTGCGCAGTAGTTTATATAACAGCATTTTGAGTGTTCAATAAAGACTGAATAGGTTATTTTTAGGCAGGTGTAAGCTTTCTGCAAGGCTTGAGTTCATAAGAAATATTCAGGTTTATGATTATTTTACAGGCGCTGCAGATGTCTTTCTACTTGTGCACGTGCGTGCTTATCTTGGGCGCCGTGTTCTTCTTCATCACCTGCTGCTTCATTGAGAAGGATAAAGAGAGAACTGACCGCACTATTGCAGGTCAGTTTTATGCCCATATGTCGTCATTAACTTATTTGACTCGTCAGTTACTTTCCCGTTTTATTATCAGGATTCGAGAAAATTCTCTTCTCAGGTTGCTGCTATCGTGAGGGGTGGTGTCAAAACCAGCGTTTGGTTGGGCTCGTGAATCGACCTTTATTTATCCGTGGCAAGATTTAATTTTTTTTTGTCAATTCAATAACCGTAATAACGGCTTCGTTTTGGAGTCCGTCCTTCACAAGCTGCAGCATCTAATCACAAGACTTGTGTCGAAATTTGTTGTTGCTGGGATATTTCTCTCAGCAGCTCCTGGTTATGCGTTCGGAAGGGGTCGATCGATTTCCAATTGACGATTTGCTAATTTTTGGTTAGTTTTCTAGCACCTGGTGAGCTCTTTATTATATCTAGCACCCTGGCATTATTTTGTATGTGTGAAAGCGAAATTAATTTAAAAAAGTCACTAGATTGCTTTAATCGCAGATTCACTAGAAATTTAAAAGTGAAGAAAACACCACAAAAATTTAGCATATCTCTTTTGAAAACGTTTCGGACACCAGCTCCATCGTCAGTTCGATAAATCTAGAACACAGATAAATGCATAAATGCATGCATAAATTAAGTTGTGATGCGCAATGATCAGCGGGAGGCCGAATCTCATAAGCTATTCATCAAACGCTTGAAACTCGCCCGTTATCGTTCACCACCGCAGTGACTGAAATACGCTTGTCGTGATTATTAATTAGATAGAGAACAGATGAAGGCTGAACTCCACAGTGTGCCTTGTTTTTGCAGCTCTGCTATTTTTTATCGAGTATGCCTTGCTGTTGGAAACTCCTTACTTAATAACTCCTCTTTGCTTGTACGACTATATTCTAGCGTTATTCGAACGGTATTTAGTATTGATTCTATAATTAATAATAGATTTCACACTTGAAATAATCTGCTGTTAACTAAAACTAACAAAGTGATAATTTTGCATGCAACCTATCGATATTTGCTTCGCTTCACCTTTGAAGAAAGTTTTGTGCTCCTTTCCCTGGTTTAAAGTGCGTTATTTCTCTTAGAAAATTGCCGCGTAGCAGTAACATGGCGTATTGGCGCGTACAAGTGTTTTGGTTTTCCTGTTATATTTTGTTCATCTTATATTACTGAATGATGGAAGGAGGCTGTAATTTGCACAGCGGACGCTAAGCCTCAGACCTGCGATGTAGAGCGCCGCGCCCCAGGCGCGCAAGGCCTGCTTCTCGTGACGCAAGGTTTGTGCTTCCGACAATTTTGTCCGAGAACTTCTCACGTCAACTCATCAGGCCATTAATTATCATTTACTTCAATTCTGTCGTATCAATATCTCGGTCATTTATAACTACACGGAATTTGGTTTTCAATTCAGTCAGTTCGACATGCATTCAAAAATTAAGTTTAATATTTTTGACCAATACAAAAAGTGATGTTTTTGCTTTCATCCAAGAGAAGTTTGTGTAGATGTCACGTGAGAAGATCTCGCTGCGGTTTCGTTTCTTTCTGATTTGCCTGCGTTTTTTACACGGAACAGTTTAACTTGCGTGTGCCTCTTCTCTTTTGCAAGTGTTTTTTTTTCGTTTATGATGAAAATTTTCAAGATGTTCGGCTCGTTGTGATGTCAACTAATTAACAATTGGGACGTTAACCAATCCGTCCATTGCCGACGAGGGAATCGGACTTGCGAACGATACAAAACTTATCTTTGAACAAACTTACAAAATTTATCCTATGAAAATTTAATGGGATTTAGCTTAGTAAGGAATGGCTTATCGTTGTTCACTCCAGCGAACTGGTGCTGCCTTTAATCATCGACTCGGGCGGAGAAGCTGTGAGATAGAAGAACGTACCGGAATGTTTGAGTGTTCATTTACGCCAGGCAAATAGTGTAGGCACAAGCCCCGTTTAATTAAATGTTTGATATCATATTTATTAACGTTTTAGACTTGGTAATGGAGCAACATGAATTACCAGTTCTTAGCCTTGCTATCCTGCGCCACTTCATAAGGTGAGAGATTTCGTCTTGCTGTCTGTGGGAAGTACAGTATTTTTTAGTATATGTAAAATTTTTTCGTCTTCGTGTGCCGCCATCTTTTTTCTTATATGTCATGAGTTGATCTGTCCGTCGGAAATTTTAGATTGGTAGGGATATTTCAACGAAAAATTCTTCGTAAACTATAACATTTATAATGATAGGAGCGCTAATTTAGGGTCATTATAATTAATAATGATATGGTCGCTACGTGATCATTAGTTATCTGTTGGAAGAGTTACGTCCTTACAAGCTCTATTGCCCTAGTCAGATTGCCAGCTGCGATCGGGAACGTTGAAGTGATGTTATGCCGCGAAGTCAACAGGTTATAATTTTCATTCTCCACCGAATGGTAGCCTCGGCATTTCTTGATCAGCCTCCTTGTTTTAGCTATTACCAACCAAAAACTAGTTTATCTAAGACTGGTATATACCGTAAATTAATTGTTTCGATGAAGGATATGTGGAAATGATGATGATGATGATGAGAAACAGACGTCGTAAATTACTGAGCTGTCAGTTCACGATGGGCGGCACGGTGAAGGCGAACTCAACGAGGGGGGCGAGAATATTACGTGGCCAGTGGTCGGCCTAGTCCAATTAGTTCTGGCCATTCCTCGGCCAACTGGAAGCCGCCCGTTACCGCAAGAAAGGGGCTGGCTATGATATATTACACAGACTACAAGCTCAAGGGTAGCGACGGGCCGAGCTTGGGGCCGATCCAGGATTTCACACGATGGTCGCGAATATCTCGCTCTCAGATTTCACCGCACTTTGACTACCAACCTTAAGCGATCGAACAACCGGGTACCCGTATTAGTTCCTACGTCCTATAAACAATCGTTCAACCTGTATACGATCGTGCAACTTGTAAATATTTCGCCAGTTACAATGAAGTTTTGTGATTGCTAGCGCGCTACACGGTGTTGCCGCAACACGTGATTTGCCCTGCCCGTTGGTTGATGTTGTAAAATTTAGCGCAAAACCTGTTCCGAAACATCGTTTTGTTGGCTAGCTTTATCCATTGTTGGCATTTAGGTCATTCAATGGTGATCTTAGTTTGTTGCCGGCGAACTGTTATTCTTTTGTGATCTTCCGTTGCATGCATTTCCTACAAAGTGCCTTACATTTTATGTCTGTTAAGTTTTTTTTGTGCCTATATCTGTCCGTGATTTCCATCGAAAAGAATGTTGTGTTTGTCATCCTGATTATTGAGATTATGTTCCTGTGGTGTCGAGATTCTGTTTTGTGTGGTCGTGATTTAGATTTTGTTACGGTCTTGATTACCTCCACAGAACCATGGAAAAATTGCCCGAGTTCTTTTTCGTGGGAAAGTTCTTTTTTTCTGAGGTAGAATGTGGTTTTTGTGTTGCAGTTCTCAAACCCGTTGGGTATTGTTACGAAAAGTGTTGCTGGTATGAATATAACGATGATTTTTTCCTACAGGATGCTGAATAATTTACAGTCCAGCTTGAGCTCTAAAGCTCTGATTTGATTGATGCACTTGCATTTTTTTACTGTCTCATGCATACCGTTCTTGATTAATTCACTCATTCAAAGATGGAAAGATTAGATTTATTTACACAAATTCAATAAAAATACCTAAACTCAAAAATATAAAAGTTACCTTTGTCGCACAAGTAGTTTATGTGACGAAAATTGTATTTAAATTATAATTGTAAGTGGCAAAAGTACGAATAAAAGTAGTGTTTCTTGACTGTAAGCATATAAAAGTTTGTGTGGTTGTACATGTCCTTGTATCGCATAGGAGGCGACGTTCACAGCCACAGCGGCAGCGACCACAGCACGGACAGCAGCAGCGACGGTGAAGTGCCTTCGTCGTTAGATCCTCGACACAGATACGCGCACGAGGTGCCGCTACCGGGGCCTGATCAGACCAGCGCCCTTATCACTTAACATCTTCGACATCATAGTTCTAACCAAGACTAGCGTTAACATCTTTATCATTATTCGTGGTCTCAAAATAAGACTATCATTGCCTCATCTAACATACATACATCACTCAACAACTTCATCATCATAGTTTGTGGTTATCAACGAAGACATCAACATCTTCATCATTTTTGGTAGTAATCTTGGTAGTCTTCATTCAACACTAGTGTTGCTTCATCTAACGCTCCTGACATCTCATCCAAATGAATTGCCAATTGCACATTAGTAATCTCAATTAATAATCATCAGCATTTGCAGGAAATATCCTTCGCTCGCTTGCTCCCTCTTCTGTAAAAGGCGTACGTTTTGTACGCCGAGACCACTTTAAGGTTAATTATCTGTGTTATTTGTAATCATGTCAAACATCATCCTCTAGATAGTACAAATTGTGCTGGCATCTGCCGTCAACTCGCTCGTACATGTGCACTATTTTATTGCGTGAGTGATCATCTCAGTTGCAGTGCCGCGGAATTTGATGCTATGATGTGATATTTTTATTTTGCTTGTCCTTGTGAGTTTTAGATTTTCATCGTGTAATTTATGTCCTTTAATGATGAAATAATGTCATGGATCCGCAAGATGCTGCCGCTTATTGCACGGGCCCACTGTGATTGTCCACCTTCTCAGATTCCTATAGTAATTTCCCTAAAATGGGCCTTACGTGTTATAAGTTATTAAAATTGGAAAAGTTTAACCGAATCAGCAAGCCTCAACATTTTATTGATAACTCATTAATAGTTATTGGTGGTCAGTCGTTATTCGTGCCTTTTGGTATAACGTCAAGAGGATGATGCCAGATAAGATATCTTAATAGTTTCATTGCATGGAAGAACTCTGTCACTTTGGGTAATCTCACCGCATGCCAATTAGAATTTTAAGTATTACTGAGAAGAATAATTTTCTTATCTCACTTAATGGTAATTTAAAACTTTGAATTACATATCTGGTCTTATAAGAGTTAGTCTGTAAATCTCTCGCGGCTCGTGTATTGACATCGCTACCACTGAAGCCTGCAACATTATATACAGAAATTGCTTCAACTTAATGTAACTTGCATGATACATGTATGATTGTTGTGATGTATGATGTTGCTCGTGGTGTGCATTAGTGGTAAATTCATGGCTTTTCATTATAACATTCGGGTGCGAATTGTTCTTGCGACGTCCGAGAAAGCCTCACTCGCTTCTGTTTTGTGCTTATTTGCCCAAACATAGAAGCTCTAGCATCTACATGATTTTTCTTCGTAAATCTGAAATAATATCGATATTCACAAGGCTGAATTTGTTGGAGAAAATACACATGCCGTATTAGTGGGACGTTATCTGATGTTAACTAATTTATTTCTATTCATTTTGTACGAAGAGAATTTTGATCTATTTATAAATAATTTAAATTCCTACTAAAACAGAGTTCATACTAAAAAAGGAAATGAATTTTAATAGTCAAGATTCGTAGGTATTTGTCTGGCTATTAAATAAAAATTCCGAGGATTCGAAATGGTGCTTCACGAGTTCGTCACATTGGCCCAAGTATTTTATAGGCTACTTCCAAGCAGACTCGCACTTCCCATCATTTTCGATGACTGCACCATAAACTATATGAAAATATCTCCAAAGGACGGCACATTTCATGATTAACAATGAACTGCTGTTTTATAAAGTATTCGCTTGTAGAGAATTTGTCCAACACAAAGGCGTTCTTCTAGCTTTCGGATAGCTTGTCTTTCTCGTAATATAAATTTAATATTTTCTCACCTGTCGGATCAAGCCAACAGGCGTGAAGGATCAAGTCTGAATACTTGGAACTATTGAAGACATCAATTTGCGGCCCAGAATTAGGATTAATAAGCATCTGCAATTTTTATATTCTCTTACCGCCATTCAAATAGGTTATAGTCTTCTTAATTGTCTTATAATTCAACATGCGTGAGCTGAAATGTAGATTTTAAGTAGCTATTCGTTTATGAGTAGCCGGGCTGAAGAAAGTTAATAAGAATTGTGTGCAATACTTCTATGTGGTACATCGCCTAGGCTGTTACTCGCTTGTGAGGAGGCGGGACATAGAAATTTTGTGCATGGTTTCAAAGCTTAATTTGATGAATATGATCCATCAGTAAAATATTTTGTATCTGAATTATTATATCTCGAAAAGAAGATGCCACTGGAATCTCGCTTCGGGGCAGTGAACGTAATTTAAAATGGTCAATGTAATGAATTTCTCTTCTAATGATGAAATGCCCGCTAAAGATGGTAGATTGTCTTACCGTCATTCAAATGATGCTAGTTTATTTATATTTCAAATGTATGATCTTCGAATGCTGATAATCTCGTGAAAATATTTCGTGAGAACTGTCCATTGTCGACAGGAGTCCATGTGATATTTACTTCATTTTATTGAAGCTTTATTCTTTACTTTTTGAACTCTCCAAAGTAATATCTATACTTTTATTTTATATATTTTAACGTAACAGTAATCTTTCTCGTAAGTTTTGATCAAGGGTTGTTCCTTTCGTGCCTCGTAAATGGGGGGAAAGTTGTGTAAATTTTATAATTGTATATAAATATTTTGACGGCTGTTCCTCAAGTCAAGTCAGTAAACTTCTTGCGAGGTTTCTTGGTGATGTTAATTGTAACTAAAATGTAGGAAAGACATGAATCAAAGTCTGTGAACAAGTTACGAGTCTTATTGCCGCTATACAGGGAGAACTTGCAAAACCTAATGCATGGAATGCTTCGATGACTTACAGCAACATTTGACTTGAATCAAAGGTTGCGTCTCGATGCTATTGTTGCCTAACGGTCTACTGAGTAGTGAGCTGTTGCCATGATGTAAATATTAGCCTGCACTTGAACTCGATTGATCGTGACTAACCTTAGAGCCATGATTCTGTGTTGGAGTTGAAATTTTAAGCCATGAATGTCGTAAGTTTATTTTTTCGTAACCGCTTCTATGTGTTATTTATTTTGTGCTCCGTCCGGGACAGTGAATGGTTCTGCGACTGAGATGTGATGTACATTTCGTGAGTACGTAAAAATATCCATAGGCGTAAGCATTCTTGTCAATGACAATTGCTTCTCTATGTTTAAATGTAAATAAATCTTGTACTTCTTTGTCAGAAATATTTATCCACCTTTTTCTTTGTGTGGGAATCCTTCTAGAACTTATTCATTCGCACGACCGCAGGCAACTTCACGATGAGGCTTGGTGAGTTTGATAAGTCGCCTTCATGAAGGGTTTCTCAGATAAATTTCATACCGTATCAGTAACTAGAAGACTGTTCCCAGTGGTTCCAAATGTTGCCTCAAGGTACCATCTCACGACGCGTGATGGCACTAGAATCTCTTTCGGAGCCGTAAACCTAATGTGACGTCTTGAATCGCGTATTCTTTGTAAATATTCTGAGATCAAAATGCACCGATACGTCTGCAGAAGTGACAACACCTCCTATTAGTATTGGAAATGAGACTAAAATCTATAAGAGTTTTCATATCGCTACAAGCGAATCTTGCTGAGATTGTGTCGCTCAACTGAGCTTATTCCATTGCAACACATTCACACAATTGTTTTTAATGAGGTAGTATTGTCTTCACTTGCATTGCCGCTCCAAAAGTCATTTGTTTTGTTATTTCTTTACCTATTGTGACTCATACCGAGAATTTGTCCTCTCCATTTAGGAAGACTTGTTCATGGTATGATGGAACACCTCCAGGATTAAACTGTACAAAGGTGCTTGAAAACTTACATGGACGTGCCAAAATTTTCTATCTAAAATCGGTTGATATTCTGTTTACAAATTTCAGAATCGGACGAAAAGAGCGAGAAGCAGCCGCCAGATGTCCCAGTCGACGGCGATGGAGATAATCCTGCCGTGTAAATCTACCGCTATGCAAATACAATTAAATTTAGGAAGTTCTCGGGTTATTGGTCAAGTTTAATAGGCTCACTCACCAAAAAGTTATTCTGTGGCACGTATATGTAACTTTAAAGTGAGTAAAATCCTGTCTATTTATTTAGCGAACTTAGAATATATATTTTTTACTATGTTCCAGGACTTTTCATTATGTATATAGTTTAGATTTATTTTTTTAATAGGGCATAATATTGCACAGATTGACAAGAAATATCATTGGCCCACATCAAAGCTATTGGGCCTATTGCCCAATTCAAACGTCAACCGAAAGAGTGAAAATTTCCAAGGGCATGGATACAGATGGCATGGATTGCGAGGTCAAAATTTCTGGAATGCGCGTTGACTACGTGCACTCAGAGAAATACGTGAAAATCTGTGCAAATAACGACGCATCTTTTGCCTTGAGGGTCATCTTCACCCAGATTGACTCAAAAATGGGTTATCAGTGCTACGTGCAGGAAATGTAAATATTTGTACAATATGACCCATTACTTTCTTATGGAGCTGATATCGCTTGTTTGTTGAGAGAGCGAAGAACGTACGTTGTTTACACCGTGCAACGAACATGTTGCGTTCAAACCACAATATGACACGTATAAGAAGTATAAATAATATAATTCTTCATTAGGCCAGCTTTTTTAGGCCATCAATGACTAGTGCTTTTTAATTGGCTTCAAATACATAATGTTGGGTTTTCACTGGGCTCAGTGTCTCGATTTATTGACGGCATTTTTTTGGTCTTCAGTCCAACAAGCTATATCAGGACCGTTGGTTCAGTCAGTCAAGTTGGGAAAGGTGGTGAAAAAAAACTATTGATATTTGCTTTAAAACATTGGACTTGAGTTGGAACAACAATGAAGATTTTATAATACAGAGCCATTCCATACAAAAATAACGTGAACTAATATCTGCGGAGAATGAGGCGTTCTATTGTGCCATTTGAAATAAGTCACTTGAGACGTTCAAGTTTCGTATTGTTAATAACTTCAACACAATTCACAATGAACTAAAACGCGTCAATCTGATAAGCTGGTACTTGCAATAAAACCTCATCAACTTTTTATGACTATCAAGTTTTTACTATTATTATAAGAAGGAAGTGACCAGCTTGACTTATACTACTTCTTTAGCCGTATATCGGAGGGATGTCACTCTAGCAAATCTATGATCTTACTAACCTCGTAAATGAAATAGAAAATGACTCACGACATTGCTTACGGGAAAACAGCTGGAAACCTTACTAGTTTTACACGATGAACAAATATCTTAAAACATTTGCGGAGATAACCATCACATATAAATCTCTATGGCACTCGATAACACTCGTTTTATTCGAGCCTAATTAAAATGGATCAATGCTTCATTCGTAACTGGAAAATAAGATGGTAACAAACGTGTTCAAGGCAATTGAAACTTAACTATTGGGTCCAGGACAATCGATCTGCAATAATCAGGTCACACAGCGAATGATCAGGACAATCGGGAAGAAGTCCCGTCGAGCCTTCAACCAAATTATCAGGACAATTGGTTGACAGTCCAGATCATCAAACGAGTTATCAGGTTATCAGGGCAATCTGTAGACAGTTGCCGTCATTGAACAAATTTGCATTGCAGGTGTGAAACGACTAAGATTGCCGGACACGTTCGGATGAACGGATATATATCTGGCAATCAAGAAACAAACATGACTATTGAATCGAACAAATAAAGATTTAAAAAGTATAACGACAAGCAAAATAATATTACTTGTCTGACGTTATATCTCTTCGATGTCTTTATACATATAGGCTTAATTTGCACGCTAAGAAAATGATGCGCGTAATAATAAAGTTCGCAAAAATGTGCATCAGATTAAACAACAAACATTTACATCTGTGAAGAATATCAGTAAGATAATGAGCAAAATCAGAAATTAGATTAAATCCACACAGACTGTAAAGCTAGCAAACAATTCAAGCCCCAATAAGATTCGGAGAGAAAGAAGGGCAAAACACCTAAGCTTATCAAGCAAGAACAACAAGAAAGCCAGGTACAGAGATCCTTCAAACTTACAGCTACGGAAAACTTGGTAAATCTTAAACTTCATCCGAGATGCGCACGAGAATCAGAAAATCATTTGCGCATTTACAAAGCAGCGCTGCTCCAATGCTCAGCACGACTGGCAGTTATGGGTTGAAAGGTTCGAGATAAATTACGTATTCTCAACCAGTGCATCAAGTACTAAGTGTATCCCATGGAGGAACGGGTCATGAAGAGCATACAATGATCTGAATTTATGTCTGGAAGTCCAGGAATAGGCTAGAAATTATTAGGAACTAAAATCGATCAAAATCGTTTTCAGAAATAAATAAAATCATTAAGATTGAAAGTGTAGAAGAAAGGCGCAAAGTTATTTATTTACTAGCCAAACTTTAAACCGAATGAGATCAGTTGAAAATTCATAGCCGAGTCGGCTACCGCATATCGGCTTAGCGAAATATGATCACCAACAATGAGAACAGACATCATGTTTCCTTGTGCGATTCACAGATAATAAACTGCACGCTAGGGCTTCAAGATTTCCTTAATGAATTAGATTACAAACATTTAAGAAGTAGTCTCAATTAAATTACAAGTAAATTTGATAGGATAATGTTCGTAAAATTCTCCGACTTTTCGAGATGAAGCCCTGATTTCTGAAGACACTAAAAATATCAAACAGTTTCAAAGACGCTGCGAATGGCGCGGTCACAACGAGGTCGACGTGATGAAATTAATAAGAGTGTGACTAACCACAGCAAAGGAACATCAGTTGACTTCAAGGTCTTCGCATTATCTCTTAGGAAGGATCCATTAATCACTGATTTAGTACAACAAACATTGATGGACTTCTAATACATGCCGAGTTACATTAAAAGCAAGAATTCACTGGCGCTTTTTCCGCGTGTTGATGAGTTTTCTCGTGTTTTGGCCGCAGTAAATAACGGAACTTCTACCTCGACACCGAGCATTCGGCCAACTCTCATATTTATTAATAGCATACAGTTTCCAATGAACCGATTTACCATTTTCGAAAGCCAGCTTCACATTTTGAGATACTTTTTTTTTACTGATTTACTTGAATTATATTTGAATATTTCTTTTCAGGAACATTGGAATAGGTTTATTGAGCACCAAGATAAGTGAACACTACGTGCCATTTTCGGAAGTAATGTTGGTAATTTAAATGTCTGGCTTTCTGGCACAGCGCAGTAACTACAGTGGCAGCCAGGAAAAATGGGATCATTAAATACAAACTCACTGATTAACAAGGCGCGTCACATTTATCCGTACAATATTTTAAAATTTAAAAATATTAAGAAGATATATAAGGTAGATTTATGAATAACACGCTCTGCACTCTGATTCGCATGTTCATGTGCCATACCAGACAACATGTGTGCAAGTGCATGAACTAGACCAAAATTGACGTAAATCAAAATTTCAACTCCGGTTCTAAATTCTCATAGAAATGTATCATATTATGTTGACGCGTTTCTTCGCAAGCTTTAGACTTACGAAGCAATTTGAAGGATACCAAGGATGTAACAGTATAGAAAGAATCAAAATAAAGCAGGGAACACTCAAACAACTCAGAGGAATACTTCATTTTCCTGCATAATTGGCGTGCGTTGCAGCTAAGCCATCGTGATGGTCCACAACAAGTTTAACTGACTGCTGCTGCCAATAAAATTTGATTTCTAACGCGCACAAAGCCTAGAAAAATGTGCAATATGCTTCCATGAATTTCTAGGCTTGTGAAATTGATGGCACCATCGAAGCATTAATGCGGAATAGAAGTCGCTAAGGAACTCAGGGCAGAGGCAGTCTTCTTCAACTCGTTTCAAGGCAGATCCACAGACACAATATCACCGCCTTTGCTCCCGACCAGCACCTGCAATACGTTCCTTAATAAGAATCTCAAGAGAAAAATTATATGCTTAATGCAAAAATGAACGAATGTAATTAATAAATTTTTTTATTATCAAGCGCAATCTTTTGCAGGTTCAGAGAACAGCTTATAGCAATATCCGGCACATTACTCGCTAATAATCACCAATTTCTATAACGGCTAAACTAGGCTTAGTATTACACAAGAAATTTTTAGTATGCCTCAATATTGTTTGAGCTATCTAAAAATTTCGTCAAGGATCACCGTGTGATGATTATCTCTTAGATCACATCAAACTGAAGTGTAGAGGCTAATCATTTAGAATTCAGGGTGGCGAACAAGAACTGAATCTTGTTTGAAATTAAGATATCAGGTATTTTAAAGGTAAGGATATAGAGACTGACTTTGTGCCTGTAGACGGCGGAGCATATGAGCAGCTTATTGTTGGCTTCCACTTTCAAGACGCGCACGAGAGCCCCGGTCTGCACAAAAACTTCGTAATTAATTGAAATTCAACAAAAATATGTCACATCAAATATGGATTCTTCCGTTTGAGAACTTACTCAAGAATGTCCAATTAATGCAAACGAAATCATTGCATCAGTTGCAAACGTGCAACATATTACATGCATAGGTAAAAATAATAGTTGAAGAAAGCGGTAAGGTACAAAATACCGATGATAAAATAATCACATCAGCCAATGATTACATGAACCTTGAACTCACGAAACCTGCTTACCTGTTGCGCCCTTTGAAATAAGTCGCCTAACACGATCATGCTTTGCTTTGTTAATAACTGCAACACAATTCCAGGAACTAAAATAAAGCACATCTAAAAGCATCAATCTAATAATAAGCTATACTAGAAATAAAATATCGTTAATCTTCGGTCGCCACACCTTCAAACCATCAACCATTTACGAGCGGCCAGCCGTATTAGCATGACCTGCTACTGCAGTTGCTTCTGTGACTCCGATTAACCTCATCTTCTTTTTCGACAAACATTCACTTCCATGCCCGCGCCGTCAAGTCCATCCCCACATTACCTGGACTTTACAGTCGAGACAACAGCACGACTTGCCGCATATAAACAATAGCCATGATCTAAGCAGACGCGCGTGGCGGCCTTCAGATGGTATGCAGGCATCTTGCTTGAAAGAGCCTAATTGAAAGCAGCATCAATGTAATATAGTAGGCTGAAAAATTTCCTACTACTTGCCATTAGACCGCTAAGATCAAGCGTGACCAGCTCTAGCATGAGAGTTAAATTTTTGGTAGCCGTCAGTTAAGCTGCTGATCCCGGCTGGCGCACCGGTTTCTCTCTTATAGGATTTTAACTCCAACGCCAGGGTAAGTTATTGCATTCGATAGTGATGAAATTCGAATGCATTGTGAAATACCGTGATATTAATGAACATATAATTGATTTCCACCTTGTTTTCTGTTTTCAGGATCACGCGCTTTGTCAGATAACTCCTAGCACTAGCCCCTCTATTTTTGCATTAGATTTTTCACAGCTCTCGTATCGGGCTTGCAAGTATGTTTATGCTAGTTTCCTATTTAGCAACCGTTTTGTAAAGATTACCCTTTATGACTTGTTTCTTTAATAATTTGCAGTTTATCTTTAATATATAAACTTTAGCTTGTCATTGGCGTTTTAAATCCCGTCCAGGCCAAGCCTTGCGTATTAAGCCAAAAGGGAAGTATCTTATAGTTTCCGGTCATTGGTAAGTGTGACGAGAGACCATCCGAGATGTCAAGCTGACGCGACTGGTAATTTGAATATCTGAGGCTACTTCGACACAATCATCCACACACCTGCCTACAGTACACTCGGATGTAACAGCTACATCATTTACACACCTGTCTGCAGTACACTAGGATGTAACAGCTACATCATTTACACACCTGTCTGCAGTACACTAGGATGTAACAGCTACATCATTTACACACCTGTCTGCAGTACACTAGCTGTCTCTTATACACATCTAGATGTGTATAAGAGACAGATGCAGGAGCATATGTTCAGTCTTAAAATGCCTAGCAAATTACGGACCAGGCAATAAGTCCAGCAGCTATCTCAATCAATCGTCAGCTATGGAAAGATCGGGTTCCAAAGGCCGGATCCCTTGTGAATCAAGTCAGGAATAGTTCAAGAATCGGCAACAGGCCATGGGCTTATTTCTTCAACGCCGACACTTCTATTCTATTCTATAGACACAAAAATCAACTAAAAATATCTGTGCAAGGATGAAATATCAATTAGCAGCAACAATAAAAAAAAACATTACAAGATATCACGTTTTCATTGTTCACGATATGTTCAAAAATTACGATTTCAAAATGTCACGAGTTTCCCATATTTTGAACAACCCATGTATGTATAACACGTAGATCAGAGGCATAGTGTAAGTATTACACATAAATTAGTATCATGTTCAAGATCACGGGCATAATCTATGTATTACATAAAGATTAGTATCATGTCGTAGATTAGACAATCTTGTATCATACCTAGCATTAGTCGCACATCTGGCACATCTGTATATTTATAATATGAAAACAACACCCTGCCGGCTCTTGCAATTAGGTTCTGAAGTCCATGCAAATTAGCTTGTAGATTCAGCTAGCTGGACAACTCAGCATTGCGTTCCTACAACGTAGCGCTGTAGCGATATGTATCCTGACACTACTGGGGTTCCACAGTGCTACTGAAACAACATCGTAGCGCTAACCCTACGATAACATCAGTAAGATGTAAATCTTTGCAATAAATCTGGCAAATCTTCCAAAGTAATAAATCCTTATTATCAGCAGTAAGACAATATTCATTACCTCACAATTCTAGCAAGAAAATATGACTATACCTTGTAGCCCCAGCGAGCGGTTTGCCCGGCAAACATGCCACAGAAGACGTGCCCCCAGGCAGCGGCGACGCAGCGAATGGCTCCCTCCACAGCTCGGCTCTGCAGCACTGAACCCTTCTGCGGGAGACATTGTAATGACATAATTGAAAATAATAAGAGGAGAGTAATGAGAAGGTGATGACACTAGAGAAATCAAATAAGGAGGCGTGAAATCAAATCGAGGAAATGATACCTGCTAAGTCTATTGCAAGTTTCTTGGGAAAATTTCTATAGGTTCATGTTTCTCCTTTCAAAAATGATACCAAATTGAAATACAGAAGATGTTACACAGTCCTCATTACCTACAGACAGCAGCGATGACAAAAATGATAAATAACCCTATTGCGGAAAAGACTGCTATCTGAGGATAGCATATAGCAATTATTTATTACGGTAATTGTACTACTGGATAGCAATTATTTATTAACGCACGTGGCCGTCGTAGACACAAAGCGTTCCGTCAGTCGAGCCCGTGATCACTTCAAATGAGGAGTCCTTGAAGCCGGCCGCGGCTTCTGGTCTCGAGTGTCCACACTTGTTTTCATTCAACCGATTACCTCCTCTTTGAGTTTCATCACTTCCGCGGTTATTTTCATTTACATCAGATACAAAATCACCTTCGGTTTTGTTCACGTCACATCCACTCTTGATATCTCTTTCTCCGCCTTTGTTTTCATGTCGTCTAAGATTATCATTAGTCTCATGGTCACGAATTGCTCGGGTGAAGTGAGGGGTGCCGACCACAGCAAGCGCTGTGATGTTTCTTTTATCAGAGACGTACGAAGCGCAGGCAGCGCCCGTGAGCAGATGGAAGCATCTGATGCTGCTGTTGCTACAGGTAAATATGTAATCTCCCACAATCTGAAATAGCAATAAATCTCTTAATATATAACTCGCGCTGTAACACTTCCAACATTATTCTTTGACACAATTCCATGCCTGGAAAATGAACGCAAAAAAATTATAGGTGCGATCATGAACAAAGTTCAATATTACCTGTAAAAATTGTTTTAAAATAGCTTCATTGATAATAGACATAGACAAGATATGACAAAGATAATCGTGATGATTATTAGACAAATGGTACCATAATTAACAGATTAAGTGTCATGTACAGTGAACTTTATGATCATAACTGTGATCCGGCAGTTGCATGTGGAAGAAACGAGTTCTAAGGACCAGAAAAGAACATTAGTATGCATACAAAACAATAAGAACGCTCACCTTAATGTCTAGCACAGGTTCTTTCAGAGGCGGCGGAAGGATAATCAATTTTTCATCGTTTTTATCCTCGCGTTGGTTAGCCGTCAATTTGTGCTTTTGAGTTTTTTTGCTTAAACTTGTATCTGGGCTGCTAAAGAGATGATGACTTTCAACAGAAGATTTTTTTCTTGACGACAACGGGGAATTTGCAGCCGAGGTTTTCTTCTCGCACCTGTCACTGGCTGGAGACGTGTGCAATTTCTTCCTCTTACTACTACTAGGACCACAGAAAGAATGTTTTCTACTACGTCGTTTCCGCTTGTAGCGATGATGCTGCTGCTGCACTGAGTGAGTTTCAGCATTGCTCATCTTGCAGTCCAACGACTCAACTGAAGACGCCGCTGACAAACATTGGTCATGCACGTCCTCTTCATTACCGTCTTCAACAACTTGCTCTTCCTCCGTCAGTTCTTTTTTTAGTCCAAGAATAGTATTGCCAGGGCTCAGAATGCCATCAGTGAGAGACTCTTCCCTTGAATCTCCGTGAGAAACTGAACGTCTGTGCTTTTCCCTATCTCCTTCTGGGGGCCCACGCGACCTTAGGCTGTAACTGTGATCACTTCCTGAAGAATTTCGCGACTTGGGGCTCTGTAAGAAAATCTTAGAAGGGGTATCTGAGTTAGGGGATTGTTGATCCATAATGCAGTTTTGAGCAAGATGATTACGACAGGCATTGTGACTCACATTCATCTCTGCTTTGCAGTTCGCTGATAACCCTTGTCCAACTGAGAGGCCGCTGCTCTCTGCATTATCTTGAGTTGTGTCAGGGATTGTTAAACACACAATTGCATCTTTGTTGTTTTCTTCATTAGCATTTCTGCAATCCGAGTCTTCTATGCTTTCAGAGGTAGACTTAGATCTTTTTCTTGTAACCCTAACATTCATATGAGGATTATATTGGAAACGAGATGTAGGAGCAGAGGCAGAGCCTGTGTCAGAATAGCCATCAACGCTTATAGCCTTCAGCGATGCATCTCCATCGGAGTCTGAATTTGTAACTTCAGTAAAGGTAGCAATGCTATCTTCTTGTTGCATGGAAAAACTACGTTCTCCATCTGGGGAATGTGAAGTTGATGTGCATCGTTGGCGCTCAATTGAAACGTCGTCGGCGGCAACCTGCTGATTTGCTAATAAATCAGCACCGGCCTGAGAGTCGCTTGTCGAAGGTCCCATTTCTTGAGATGAACTTACCAAAGAAATACTTGAGTCAGCAGCTTCTCGATTGCTCCCATTCCTGCAATTCCGGTTGATCTCACGAGAATTTCGAGCAAAGTTCCCATTGCGTTCGTCAATATTACTGAGATATGGCATTAGCGGAACACTGCAACGGCCATGCCGCGTCACACCACCAGTGCTATTCTCACTCACAAGGCGCAGCAGTAAATCATTGCGCTCTTGATGAAGTTGTGTCATCTGCAACGTCAGGTTTGACCTTTGCCTAGCCAGTTCTTCGGTTTTCCTGTCAATTTCAGTAAGGCCTTTAAAAAGTATTTCTTCTAATGTGCTCAGACGACCAAGTTCTTCAAGGAAACACTGAGCCGAGTCGATCAGGACGCCAGTTTTAGGCCTTCTAAACTGAGTAGCAGTTGTTCTATTCAATAAACTTGAGCTTGTTGTTTGAATGGCACTAAAATTGTTGTTGTTTGTAGACTTTGGACGTGACTTGTTCATCCTGTTAGTTTGGGTGGGAGATTGCCTTGGAATTGGAGATTGCCGGAGTGAGAGTGACTCCGCAATGTTAATTTCATCACTAACTGGAGACACAAGACGCGCTCTCGAAGCAGCATTTTCTGCAGCTAGATCATCCACGTCTTGCGTTTGAACTGCAACTGACACCGAATTGAGCATAGATTTATTTACATCATTTGCAGCAACTTCGTTCATTGGCTGATCTGGTATAGGTACAGCGATACTCGCAGAGCTGTCGTCAGCATGAGTTGGATCAGGCTTAGGTCTACTTGGCATCCAGGCGCTGGGAAGTTCAACACCTCTGCACAGGCTAGGGGTAAGTCTCTCCCTTTTAAGGATTTTGGAATCTCTTTCAGCTGTAAGATTATCTGGCTCGTGAAAGTGATGCCGATGATGATGGTGATGGTGAGGGATATCGTTAACAATGTTGGTGTGAGGATGGCCGGCATTTTGACGGGATAGGGTAGGAGAAAAGAACCAAAGACGCCCCACGCAACTCGTGTTTACATTAGACGGAGGACTTCCACTCCGCAGCCCTTCTGGTGCGCTACTGTCCATACTGCTGCTCGAAGCCCTGCACAGCATGTATTTCAATTCAAAATTTATGGAAATACCTCCAATCTTTTTCAACATACGAGCCAGCATATTTAAAATGGAAACAAATTGATCATCATTGAGGTACAACGTCTTAAAATTCGCCATGTAATTTAAAGAAAAACATGGCAAATGTTGCCTCGACTGGCTGTACTGTACCTGCTACACTCGTTTCTAAGGCAGCAGCAGGGGTACCCAAGACTGGGGGTTTGCCTCTCCTGCTTGAAGAGGTGCCTCGGTGTCCCCAGACCCTGAGTGGGGAGGGGTGGGGCAGGACGCTCGGGGATGTGAGGCTCGTTGGGGAACATGACGGGCCGAGGGGGCGTGGGGAGGACTGCTGGACTGGGGATACGATGTGGGGTGTTGGGAGGAGCGGGGTTACGAGGCCGTTCTTTAGAGGAAGGCCTGTTGACGTTCTCGCACAAGAATGAGCCTGGAATATATTTGATGTTAAAATGGGTCAAGAAGACATGAAAGAGGCAAAGCGTGATAAATAGCACACAAATTCATCTGGTCTCTCACAATCTACTTCAGATACCAGGAAAGACTCGACTGTATTATATATTAACAGTGCTTGTGAATGTAAATTACAAAAAAATATTATTTGTCTTAATGATGAAATAATTGGACAACGCATGGTTACACGGTTACCTACAGACTATAAATAACGAGTGTTAACTCTCTCTCTCTCTATAGTTCAAACTGAGAGTTAACTTTAGTCTCTAACTTATACGCACCAGCAGCTGCAGGGGCTGGGCTGGCTCTCGAGGGCGGGGAGTGTGCTGGGGGCATGGGGGTGTAGGGGCAGCAATGAGGGGAATCTTGCTGGCATAGATGGCACTCCAGCTGTGGTGATGGCGTCTCTTCCTTCACCTAAAAATAAAACACTGAATTGATTCTCTCAAGTACAATTAAAATACTTTGGTTTTAAAAGCTCAAGGAGAATTCGAAAACGGTCGTGGTGTGGAGACATCAATAACACTTCTGTGCTTTTTTGGGCAACAAAAGTATTAGCGAATCAAGTCTATTACATAAGTTGTCAATGTTATCATTATAGCCAGACAAACGTCAATAAAATAACATAACAATATAACTAAATTTATAACTGTACTCGCTTATGAAACATTCTTACATAGCCTGTATCTTTAATGTATTAGCGAGTCAAGAAAGGCTGGGAGCCAATTATTTCTATTTCCATTGTTTCTTATGGGAAAAATTATTTTGGTCAACAGAAGTTTCAGTTAACGTCAACCTTTATGGAACGGATTATAGTAGTTACCTGATATTCTACTGTAATTGGTTCTAGTAAATGTAATCCTTGCTTCCAGACCTTACCTTGAGACCAGGTCTTGCGTTAGCAGGAGTCCGAGAAGCATGCCTGCCTGGACCATCCTCTGCGTTGCCATGTTGCCGCAAGTCATCAAGAGATCCTGCTGGCTGAGGTGGAGGAGCACGTCGACCTGACGAGTCGCAGTCTCTCAGCCCATCAAGCTGTGGTGGCGGCAAGCCAAGGTTCAGAGTGCGGTGTAAGCCAGAGTGTAAATGAACCTCATGCAATGGCTGCTGCTGTACTGGTGGCGGAGGCATGAGTGGCACTGTTGCAATGCTGGTGTGCAGTAGAACATGATTTACTGCTGCAGAGTTTCCGGGAGATAATGACGGTGAACGTGAAGAGGAAGTCACAGGGGAAGACTTACGGGGCCCGTGAGGTAAGAGGGGAGGAGATCTCAGGAACGATGGTCGGATAAGGGCAGGTGTGACCGGTGGAGAGCTTTTTGGTTCTAGAGCAGAGGAAGTTTGCATGTATAGAAGGTTAGAAGAATGGCAGCCCACAGTTGAATGAGGACCTGTGGAAGCTGCATGATGCTGAGGAGGTGGAGACGATGGCGGTGACTTGACTATATGAGGTTTACATTCGATTGGAGACATGGCAGGAGATGAGAGTGAAGATTGAACATAAGAACTATTGAGAGGCACAGATGAGGCAGTGTGAAGCGACACTGCAGAAGCAGTGCCAGCATTGCAAGTGGCTGGGTCAACGTGCGGTACAGGGATGTTGAAGTGAACATTGGAAATGGGTCGGGCACGTGGCGAGATAATTTGCAGAGGAAGCGGGGTTCTGAAGACCGAGCTTGGTTCCTCAATTGGAGTGAACCCATGAGAAGATGGGGAGTTCTTGTTAACATTAATAGCCTGAACAACTTGGTTTTTGGCAATATTTTTCACCTCTTCGTTGTCAGAATCATCAATGGTTATCATAGCAGGAGCCAGTTTAGGAGGTGGTGACACAATTTGACATTCCATATCACTTGAGCAAGATTTGTTAGCGAGACTGTCGTCAGTTTCTGTTGTGGGTGCATTGAAAGCAGACCCAATATCTAAATGGCACAATTCAGATTTAAGAACCAATCCAACCGGTGTTTTCTTCTGAGGCAACTTGAACTCTGATATATTCTCAGATGACATCAATGATCTTTCAATGGCTTGATAAGTCCGTAAGTCTGTGCCTTGAGATGACATGCTTGTATTTGTTCGAGACATGCATTCCGTGCTCACAGCAGAAACTGTAGGCGGAACACCAACAGCCGTATTATCTTGACAGCCTTCAGGGCAACGCATCACATTTGGCTGTAGGGAAGCCTCTTCCTGTCGGTGCGCCACTAAACTGTCAGGATGTGAGGAGGGCCGAGTTGAAACCAAAAAGTTTTGGGCAGATTTCGAGTCATTTAGTGAGGATAAATGTGATTTAAACTTCGAACGACATGGCGACATCAGATCCTGCTCTACATCATCCTCATTTTGCTGGTGTGAAAAATCTGGCGCTAGAGTAGAGCTTGGAGGTAAAACTTGTACATTTGCTCCAGCGTTGGAGGTGCTCCCTGGAGAGGAAAGTGCAGATAATTTTGAGCACGTTAGCTGCAGAGGTTCCTTGCAGTCATCTGATCGTTCTGAGAAAAAAATAGAGCATTGACACATTTTCATCTTGAAAAGCAGGTCAGTAAACCAAATATTGTCAGTGGTATGACAGAAGTACAATGTGATGTAGGTTTGCAGTTGAATCCCATAGAATATTTACTAAGAGACTACGTTACAATTCAAGATGAAATCCAAGATGCACAGTAAATAGTAAAGTCTATGCATGGGTTTTACCTAATTTTATACTTGCCATGTGGTCAAAGATATGATTCACGTGACTTAGTAGCCAACTATAATCAATAAATATTGCATAGCTTCTTTCAATAAAGAACTGGCTTTCAATAAGTGTTATAAAAATGGTACAGTTAAGGTTTAAAGTTGTAGCACATTTAATTTAATGCTAAGAAGATAACTTGACAGTTCCAGCTAGTTCACAACTTTAATTGAAGAAATTAGAATAGACCGAGTACTAATGACTTAATACTGAAATAATACAAATCAAAGAACAATAACTCTGCATTTATAAGGATGCGTTTAAGGAGAATAGTATTATGGAGAAAGACACATGTACAAGAGAACAACATTTGGAAGCATCATTCACCTGCAGACGTGGTGGGCTTGGGGGCCTCAGAGTCGTGGCTACTCGCTTGTCCCCCGCCCATGAGGTCGTCCAGTGACAGGAAGGCTAAGTCTTGCCCTGCCAGTCCATTTTGCTCAGCTGATAGGATCTGGCACAACTGAAAAACACATCATTTGTACTTCTCAAACATTGGAAATAATAAAAAAAATGTAAGCAAATTTATTACATCAGTAAATAATTGCAGTAAAAAAAAATAAATTCGTTATTTAATTTTGAATTGCTGACTCAAGTTAGATGTATTTTCATAACTAATATGGAGACCGAGATTGCCAGTGTCAGTAGTTTTCTGCGGTACATAGATCAAATTTCTAATATATTGAAAACCTTAGGAAACATATTGTATGGCTTCTTGCCTCATAAATAATAGCATTTTTTTAGTTCAGTCGCATAAAGAGCAAAGACTTTAGGCCGTAGCAAGTAAAAGATGAAAAAAAAATTAAATTGAAAGATGCTCTGGAAATAGCAGACTTCATCGATACAGTTGATGTGAAAACTTCAATATAATATCCTACTAACAGCTTCTACAAGTACAGATTACAAAAACACTAATTTATTTTGTTTATAATGTCATTCTCAGTTTGCATCACGGTATGGGTGATGCAATCTTATTTTTTTCCATCATTTTAGACTCAATTAGCTATAAATTTTATGCTCAAATCCAAAAGAACTAAAAAATATAACTGTCAATAAAGTTTTAAAGCTTCAGTAAATAGTGAAATGATTTGAAATGGAAACTCAACTTTACACACTCCAAATTAACATCAAATTCTATATCAGTACCGCAGGGCAATGCAAAATTAATCCTTAACTAGTTTCGGTAAAACGTTAGTAGTATGTCTGTGTAATCAAAGAAATGTTAGGTATAACAATGACCACATTATACTATATTAAACAAATTAACAGAATTTAAAAACACTGTGTGTAATATACCTGGATTAGAACATTATTGGGGAGGGTTCCCAGCTCCAATGCCTCCATCTGACCAAGAATTTGTAGTTCCTCTTTCTCCCTGTCCAGAGTACAGGATGTTGAAGGAGTGTCCAGCAGGATGCCATGAGCAGCACCAGGACAAGATGCACCCAGCAATTGAGCCTTATTCTCAAGGGAGTGTTGACCACGAAGCAAGTCAAGACGCTGGGCCAAGGCAGAGCGCTGCTCTGACATCAGGTGACTCACCATGAACTGAGCTTTGCGTGATCGGGGGTCTGCTACCAGCTCCTGTCCAGTGTAAATGTAATTAATACAAGCAATATATAAACAAATAAAAATTCTACAAAAACTAGAATGACACCTTTTTCATCATGAGATTCATTTTTCAGATACATAAATCCAACTACAAGTTTTTAAATGATGTCCAGCTCCCAGCCCGTACTGAATGGCCTCAGGTCCCAATCTCCAACCACCGTGTCATACACAACAGCAGTGAGTACAGTACCTGAGTGATTAGTGTCATAGTGATTACTTTCCAATCTCATATGCATATTACAAACAATGAAATTTATGTAGATAAGGTATATATTAATAAAAATAAAATATTTATACATACTGCTGACAAATTAGACCTAAAATAATCTTATATTGTATAACCTGCTTAAAAAACACAACTTAAGACAAACAAGTTAACTCTAAGCAAAACTTCATTTTAAAGACACATGTACAAAATATTTTTAATAATCATTTGGAATAAAGTTATATATTTTCATAAATAAAAAACATTAATACAACACAACCGTGTATGAAGATTTTTCTGTATTCAGGATACAAGGAACTTTTGAAAATATAACAATTGATTCTGAAAAATGCTACTTCAGAGTTACTGGTAACAAGCAAATTTATGGAAAATAAGTAAAATTTCACAAGAACATACCTGCAGACTCTTCTTATCCATGGTCAAAAGTTGTTTAACCAACATTTTATTGACCCGCGGGTGTTCACAACCAAGATTCTTGTCATGCTTTGAAACAGGAGGAGGCTTCATGGGAGACGCATCAAATGCACCAACAGATGAGGATCTACTTCTACTTCTTACAGAATTAGATGACTGAGCTGCACCTGCGCTTTCTGATGCATAACGTCGACGCTGAAGCAATTGGAAACTTTTCAGTGGGAATTTTCTGTTGCCAGTCTCTTCATCAGTACTATCATCAGAAATATCATCACATAAACTTGGGTCGTTGCATTTGCCACTAGTTGCTCCAGACTTGAATTCTGGGCATTGAGAAAGTCTAGTAGACATGGCAAGGTTTTCTTTTTCAGAAATTCTAATTTCTTGTAAGCCATCACTAAATGAACAATGTCCTGAATAAGTTTTTATTGATAAATCCTCTGCATTTTCCTGGGTCATTCCAAAGTGTGGAACATTTTGTTTCCTGTGCAGCTCCTTGGCATTAGTATCATCAAGAGACTTCTTAGATGCCAAAAAAGTTTTGCGCAGCTTATCAGCAGCTGCCGAGAGTGCTTTCTTGTTTGGATCTTCAGGAGCATCTTTTTTCTCCCTTCTTCTTCTCAGAGATAACTTGGCAAACCTCGAAGATATTGATGATGATGAATGCATGAGAATTGCACCAGCACTTTGTGGTCTTTTCAAATCCATAATATACTTTCTACTGAATTTGCTCTTTCGTTTGAGTATTGATGTACTACTCTTTGAAAAGGTTTGGAAAATTTTGGATTTTCCAGTTCCAACTGACGACGAATGTTTCCTAGGACCAGGGCTGGAGTTAGTTTTCTCTCTACTTGAGGAATGCGCATGCTGTCTACTTGACTGGTATTTGGGACTTTCATGCCCATGGCTGTGACTTAGTTCTCTGGAAAATGATGAAGACCGACTAGATCTATAAGGAGTTCTAAACCACCTGCTGTGCACAGGATGCTGATATGTACGAGAGGAATGAAAACTCTGCTGCCGCCTGTCATAGTGATTACTGTATTCACTGCTGTGGTGTGTCTCATGATGGTTGGACATTGTACCATAAGGCCACTCAGTACGGGCTTGGAGGTGGACATCATTCTGAAAACTTGTTGTAGGTCTCATGTAGTCATTTAAATTATCTTTCTGATTCATAAACCATTTTCTAGGCACCTCATGGTTGCCATAGAAGGGAGTATCAATGGATGAATAGTAATAGTTTGGAACCCTCATTGAAGCAGATGAAGAAGTTTCTCTGGATGAACGCATATAGCTGTACATGGGATTTACATAGCCAGGCCAATTTCCAAACAGCCCTGACTCTGATGGGCCAGGTAAATCATGTACATAATGTGAAGAGTGAGATGAAAATTGCATTAATCTTGGCCTTCTGCTTGATAAATGAGAATTTTCTGGTCTTTTTCTCTCTGGATGCAAGTCTGTTTCTTCTCCTGGAGGCTGAAGCTGGGAGGAATTTTTCTCATCAGATTCATCGTAAGCATCATCATTCTCATCAAGTCCTGGAGTTCGCAAACGACTGCTGAGATGTTTATTTTGTTTATCAAGGTTTTGAACATGCCTCGTTTGCTCAACAGTTGCTCTTCTCTTACTTTCACTACTGTAATCAAGAGGTTTAGGAGTAGGTGGAGAACTGCTGGAGCTGGCAGAGGCCCGCTCTGTCTGGACTCGAGTGGAGGTTTCGCTCATGGTGTCAACAGGTGTCAAGTGCAGAGATCCAGTGGATTCATTCTGAAAATCATGGACACTCAATCAATAAATCTGCATTGTGAATGAGGTACTGATAGGATTTTAAAACTTCACAAACATGATACAATTCTATTTAAATAAGGTACCGTATGTGATGAATTACTAGAAACCAAATGAGGTTAAATTTAAGCAATGTATTACATGACATGAGAGATCAAACAATTAGTATGGTCATCAGACTTTGGTAAAAATTTCTTCCAACAGAAACGTATGAAAATTTTATTTGATTCCTTCATTGTGAATAAATAATAATTTAGAATGCAACTTCTATACACTTCAAAGTTTAAATTTCAGACATGTGGTTGATATTAACACGCTGTGTTCGAGCAAACTGCCACTATGCTCTAAGGGTTGCTAACTCAGCTAATTTGTAGCCAGATCCTGCATATATATTTCTAAATGATTGGGCTCTGGAATCAGCTCAAGTACACAGCTATAAATTTAGCTGATAAACAACAGCCAATTTTTGTGTCACCAATCCCCCACTGCCAGCAGAGCCACATCTGCTCCAATGCTGCCAATTGATCTACTTTAGTCATGATAGATGAACCATTGCACAATCCATTGGCTTCAGAAAGCTCACTTTGTGGTATAAAATTCCATGAAAGCTATGTCTTTCTGAGAATCTTCTTATATGAATCATATAGCTGTATTTTGATTTGATTGCAAATATTAGTACTTATGGAGTTGTTATTACATGAAATTTTGAACTCCTGCAGTTCTGTACCATGCTCTCCTATAATATCCTGCAGAGTGACTGCACCCAAAAGATTTCATAGATGATCACAGAGCAGTGGTCATTTCAGACTGTATAGTAACAGCATTGTTTTGGACAAAAATTAAAAAAATACCTTATGACAGGTTTAATTGCCTATAGGCAATTATCTATAGTTTTTTTCTATTTATAGTGTAAAGTTAGAGATTTGGTAAAATATGAGCACACAGCTTGGCAAATGAGATAACTTAAAAAAGCTTTAATTAACATTTTAGTCTATGATTTTTGAAAATCGCAAACAATCATTATATCCAACAATTTTCTTTAAATTTTGCTAAATATTCCAGATAGGAATTGCTTCCTATACAATTGTTTGCAAAAGTGCATGATCAAGGATCAAGCCAAAAGATTTCAAGTTCATTGAAACTTGGTTCATTTCAACTTGAAAAAAAATTCATTTCAACTTAGGACAGGTGGGGAATATTTCTACCCAATGAGCACAAAAAGAGCTAAGCATGGTGGAATTCTTGGCACACACTCTCCTTGGGTGTGGTCCAACTGAGGGCGTGGGAATCTGTAGAGGCATGTAAGAATGATAGATGAACCATTGCACAATCCATTGGCTTCAGAAAGCTCACTTTGTGGTATAAAATTCCATGAAAGCTATGTCTTTCTGAGAATCTTCTTATATGAATCATATAGCTGTATTTTGATTTGATTGCAAATATTAGTACTTATGGAGTTGTTATTACATGAAATTTTGAACTCCTGCAGTTCTGTACCATGCTCTCCTATAATATCCTGCAGAGTGACTGCACCCAAAAGATTTCATAGATGATCACAGAGCAGTGGTCATTTCAGACTGTATAGTAACAGCATTGTTTTGGACAAAAATTAAAAAAATACCTTATGACAGGTTTAATTGCCTATAGGCAATTATCTATAGTTTTTTTCTATTTATAGTGTAAAGTTAGAGATTCGGTAAAATATGAGCACACAGCTTGGCAAATGAGATAACTTAAAAAAGCTTTAATTAACATTTTAGTCTATGATTTTTGAAAATCGCAAACAATCATATCCAACAATTTTCTTTAAATTTTGCTAAATATTCCAGATAGGAATTGCTTCCTATACAATTGTTTGCAAAAGTGCATGATCAAGGATCAAGCCAAAAGATTTCAAGTTCATTGAAACTTAGTTCATTTCAACTTAAAAAAATTCATTTCAACTTAGGACAGGTGGGGAATATTTCTACCCAATGAGCACAAAAAGAGCTAAGCATGGTGGAATTCTTGGCACACACTCTCCTTGGGTGTGGTCCAACTGAGGGCGTGGGAATCTGTAGAGGCATGTAAGAAACTGTAGGTGCATGTAAGAACCCTGCAGGTGCATGTAAGAAACCTGTAGGTGCATGTAAGAATCTGTAGAGGCATGTAAGAACCCTCAGCCACTATGGATTTCCCATTGGGACTTTCTTTTTCTGGAATTGGCAGACTGATATTAATGTCAGGTACCTTATCCTGGACAAGTACAGACCACATGGGAGGTGTGCATGGTGGCAGAATCTGCACTACTATCACTAATACAAATACTTAAAACATTATAGTTCCTTGCCTAATGGCACAATTTTTCTACAATAACAAAAACTTGCTCACATAACATATAAACAACTTTCTTATTTCAATTCATACAGATACAATGTTTTCATTCTTGAAAATAATAATATATGTTTAGAAATTACTTTTTAAAGACAACACTTCTAAAGAATCCACTGTTTCCAATGTTACAGATGTACAATGAATTTCTAATTTTATTTTTGAATATAAAAAAATTAATTTTTCAATTTATTTTGTTAAAAAATTTTTTTTTCAAAATTATTTATTCTGTCAATTGATTCATGCATTGCCTCCAACTTCACACAAGTGACAAGTGTGCAAAATTTCAGGGTAATTAGACAGGTAAAAGTGTGTCAAATATCAGTTATAAGATTTGTAGCGAATAAATTATTTTTTCAATTTTTTTAACTTTTAAATCATTTATTTTGTCATTTGATTCTTGCATTTTCACCAACTTTGCAATTTTCTCGCAAGTGTGCAAAATTTCAGATCAATAGGATAAGTAGAAGTGTGTTAAATTTTGATCATAAGATTTGTAGTAGACAGACAGGCAGACAGACAGACAAACAAACAAGAAGTGAAGTTAAAGAGAAGAGTTGTAAAAATAACACAGACAAACAGCCTGTACTTTTTACTACAAATTATGTGACCCATTATAATATCTTCATGCACTAAATTCACTACATGTGTTGCTCATTTTTCCATTACCTTTACCACAAATCACTACCCTGAAGCATTTCACCTCTTAGTTATGATCTTACAACATATGCAATGCTAGCTTGTGGACAAGGGATGCTTCAATCCGCAACAACAATTCAAAAATGACAATTGTTTTCATTTTGATTTCAAGATGGTGCTTCAAGTTTATACACAACAGTATAAGTTACAAATTGCATATTGGTTGTATTTATATCCATTGTTAGAATATATGAATAAATACGCTGGAGACCACTGTTTTCTTTTCTTACAGAGCTATGGTTTGCTAACTGCATGGCCAAAAGTCTGAATCTTGCAAATTCTTCATAAAGAGGTGATGCTTAAAGAGGTGATGATGATGCCAATTTTATTATGAACTTCTTTTGAGTTTAATTTCTCAAGCTTTCTGAAAGCTTGAGAAATTAAACTCAAAAGAAGTTTTTTATAAAACTGGCATCATTTTTAACCAAAGAGATGATGATACATGTGTCTGAAAAATTTGCACTTTTGGTAAAAAACTTGAATTTCTAATTTGATTGAAAATTAATAGGCATCATGCTAATAAAAAATATGTTAATTGAATGTTTGAACAGACCAATTGTTTATTTTCATGGCCCATAAAACTCACGATTCAACATTTTATTCAAAATCTGGCATTGATTAATAATAGTAATAAATTCTTAAAAAATGACAAAAATAAAAATTAAATTTCAAAAAAGAAAATAGTAGCCTATTTTTGTATTCCATATCTAAGTTGTATATACAGGCACTTCTATCTACATTCACAATTTGTAGGACATAAATAGCATTTGCAAACATGCATGCGATATGCATGTTGACTTAGTGCACTGACATAAATACATTATCATGTAATCCAGCACTTTGAAAATACATTTCTAATTTCACATAATGATTACACTCAAATAAAATATGATTAGTAGGAAACATGATCAGCATCGGAGTAGTGAGTTACGGGTTTGAATTCAGGTTAGTTGGAAAAATGTTACGACATCTTGAATCCATTACATCTGAATTCGTTGATATCTGACAAAGCAACTTTGAATCGTCACACAAACCAAGCCATATTGCTAGTTAACTGGAATGGGTTGCGCATTGCAGTCCCAGTCGGAGCTCCCGCTGTCTATCACAATGATGATTCAAGCAACTTAGATGTCAATCTGGTTGGTGGAAGTGCTAAAGAACTTGCCGATTGTGTTATTGACACAATTATTGAGAAGACAGGACTCACCGAGTCTCACCAGACACAATTTATGGGTTAGTGTCTTGACATACCTATGCAAGTTTTCGAGGTACGCACCATTTTCAAATTTTTAGGTTTGCTTTGCTGATATTAAATTATGAATTAAAGATATCAACCGAGAGTTCAATTTCAGAGGAAGCCAAGTATTTTTGTGCTTTCAGACTAATCAATTCTTTTATTGGATCATGTTGTTGCCAGGAGGCATCTACCCATATTTTTCACCCAACCATCTGCTCTCTATGGTACAAATTATTGTTTAATTAATGTTTTCTTAATAATTATTGTCAAATGTATGTTTTCTTTCTGTTCTTTTCAGCCGGTAAATTCATTGTATTCATGACAACTTGCTAATTATTGTGAAAGTAATTGAGAGACTATGCAAGTGCAATTGCTGAGCCCTAAATCAATGAGTCGTTAAGTGGAACTGCCACAAGTTGTTGGTGAGTTTAATTAGGTGTGAGCCTTTTAATAGCAATGATGTTTTGTGAATGTCCCATAATTTTGCTATCTGATTAAGTAACTTTGTTAGTGCTTCACTTATCATCCAATGTTTATTGCAATTCTTATTTAAACTGTCATTTGCTTGCAATTTATTCTTGAATGCTTTGCTTTTGTATATTTTTCTTGACAAATTCACAACTTTTACAAATTATTTGAGCGGTTTATCCTTGTTCTGGTTTAGCTTATCTTTGCAAATGTTTTACTGATTTCACTCCAAATATTATAATGTTTGTCTGTTTGTTTGTTATATTTCTTGCTTGCTGCACACAACCAGCTTGCAATAAATTAAGAATCTATTTTAAGTATTTATTGCATCAGTTTTAACATTCAATTTCCCCTCAGGCTTAGTATTATTATCTAGTTGGACAGGTTATTGATTTTTGTATTATTTATTTTTCAGTTCACCAATGATGGAATAACTGATGAGTCCATGCTCCCTAACCCTAATCATAAATCATAACTCCTGAACACAGTTAAACTTATTCACTCATTACACTGTCCCATAAGCACTCAATGATTAGCTATTCTCCTGTACATCATTTTCACTGTATTTTTATTTCAATTTAAAATACAAGACACCAGTCTTTCATTTGCCTTTATCATACTAGATAGAAGGGTTGTTGCCAAAACAAACTCAAAGTAGGTAACACGGTTATCTCACCCACAACGTGAGACATCTACCCAGCAACAATGTTCAATTAGCCTTAGAATTTACTCACGGTGATATCGCATTGCAGGTGCAACATGTGATGGACAGTACATCACCGCATCGGGATTTGCTACAAGATTGGCTGAGCGTGTTGGCAGCACATTCCAGAGCCTATTTGCTTTTCCTGTCACGTGGGATGCTGGCCACTGGCTCAATTTAGCCAAGACAGATGTTCGTTCCATAAAACTACCAATCTTCAAAATATCAGCCCAATTCCTCAACACTTTCATTAGGAGGTGCAATGTATTCTCAGATGAGTTGCGTCACGGGAAAGGGTTTGCAACCTTGAGAGCTACTGCCCAAGCTACTCAGTCTCATACTCATGCTCCCAAAACTTATGCACAACATAGGTGAGGAAATTATTTATTCAAGTTACTTCACTAAAACTACTAATAATATGATCTTCATTTCATTTCTTTTATTTGTGACATACATACAGGGTGTCCCAAAAAACAATACCCAACTTTGAATGGCTGTAACTCGAAAAGTAAAAGAGTTAAAAAATTTGAAAGATCAGAATTTGTTCCCTATGTTATTCTCCATCTCTCCATCAAAAATCAGACAGATTGATATAGCCATAAGCGTTTGATAGAACTTTCAGTGACACGTGCTAAAATCATGCTTGTGCAGTTTTAGTAAGATCATTTTGCATAATCATTACGTTGTCTCAACATGTTTTCTTTTTGCTGTTTTATTTTTTAGCGCATTTTCTCATTTATGAAAAAATGCACTATTGTGCTCGCCATGTCCGTCTGTCCGTGACTTCATGTTTTTGTCAATGAGAAAATGCGCTCAGTGTCACTCACTGCAGTGAGTACTGAGTTACATTTTTTGTGTCTTTGGTGAGACAAAAACATGGCAATCTTTGATGAGAGACAATCTTTGGTTTTGAAATTCTCTCTCACCAAAGATTGCCATGTTTTTGTCTCACCAAAGATACAAAAAATGGAACTCAGTATTCACTGCAGTGAGTGACAGAGCGCATTTTCTTGCCAACAAAAACATGAAGTCACGGACGGACAGACAGACGGACATGGCAAGCACAATAGTGCATTTTTTCATATATGAGAAAATGTGCTAAAAATCAAACAGTGAAAAGAAAACATGTCAAGACAACGTAATGAGTATGCAAAATGATCTTACTAAAACTTTGCGCAAGCACGATTTTAGCACATGTCACTGAAAGTTCTATCAAACGCTTATGGCTACATTGATCTGTCTGATTTTTTGTGGAGAGATGCAGAAAAACATAGGAAACAAATCCTGACCTTCCAAAATTTTTCAACTCTATTACTGTTTGAGTTACAGCCATTCAAAGTTGGGCATCGTTTTTTTGGGACACCCTGTATAAATTAATTTATTTCACCTCACAATTTTCTTGTTTTCAATTGCTACCTGAATGTATTGTTTTCTATATTACAGCCTCAAAAGTATGATCGAATTGAAATTTGTTGATGCATAAATAATTCTTAGCTACGAGTAAAAATGTTACAAGCCCATAAATTAAGTTATAAATTTCCTAACATTTCCATTTCCATCACTTTACGGTAAATTGAAGGAAACTCTGGTTTCGACCATATAGGGAGAATTGCTGCACGTTGTTGGAACCAAATGTTTTCATCTTCTTTCTGGCGAGCCCTTGAGTACATTAGGTGATGATTTTTTTGTGGAGAAATTCTCCGAAGAAAAGACGAACGATTTCAATCTTCAGAGTAATTTTGAAATTAAAATTTCAACCAAAGACGAGTTGGTAATTGTGACTCTCGATGAAGGCGAACTTTACTCCCTGATTTTCTCAGAATCTAAGCTCTACTCTGCTCTTGGTAAAGAGCTCTGCACGGTCCTTGATGTGGCACTGAGTTTGGGGGGCAGTGAGGCCGTTGCAGAGTCGTATTATGCTGTAATGAAGTCTCAACGCCAAGACGGAGGCCAGGAAAATGAAACCTTAGATATGTGGACTCTCGTTGACTGGTCACTACCATATGTTATACAGTGCCCGAAAACTATTGCAGAAATAGCTCAAATGTACAGAAGCAGGAATGCCCATGCTAATGTCGGCAAACACCGCTCCCCAATCTTTTATGATCAACGTGGTCGCACGTCTCAAAAATACGTGCACAGTAGAGTTCTAGACAGGCTGATGGCAGCGAAAAAGGTTTGCCATATTTTGATTAGACATATGTAGTTTGAAAATTTGCCTTACATGAAAATTTACTTCTGCAATGTAATTTCATCATTGAAAAAGATGCGTAATCATTTCATGTATTCTTCTATATTGAATTAAAAGGTTTCGTTTAACGATATGAATTTAGTTAGTTCGATTAATGAACGGAGTCGAGCAGTGTTCAAATGCGGATGAATCAACTTGGACAGTGGCGCTTATAGCATCAGTGCGTAAATTTCACTGCTCGTAAAATAGTTATATTCGCAGGTTCCTTCCATTGTACCGACCCATAAATCCTTGTCAGTTCGGAATTTCTTTGTTGTAAAATAGAATTGGCCTAATTATATTTTGAATTTATATTTTTAAAATGGAATACCCAATTAAATGGGGTACAACTATCTTACTGAGCTCATTTATCATGGCAGTTTTCCCGGCGCACCGTAACCCGTGCAATTATGAATTATCGAGCCCGATCATAGTAGACTGTAGTTTCACTAGTTACTGTGTTCTGTTGACAAAAAAAGCCTAATTATGGCTTATTGATCGATTTTTTTTTTGGCGACAAACTTTAGTGGCTAATGATGCTCTGGCGACAGATCTACAATGACAATGGCGAAATTTTGAGCTTGAAAGGGCGATCTTGGCGACATGACTGACACCTTGTCCACAATTTCTGGCTCAGCAATTCGATGTAACCTGGACCTGCCTCCCCACACTAGCCATGGTGTGGTTGGTGCCCAGCCAATCTGTAATACTTCATCAAATGTTCTTCCCATGATGCCCAACATTACAACTAAAACTTATTCTGGTATTCACAAGAATCACAACTTTGAGGGATTCTTAAGCTCTCTCCCCCTTGATGATGTCTCTGACTCTGACACTGTAATTACAGCCAGACAAAGAAACAATGTAGAAAACCTAACAAGTCAGCAAAGCTGTGTCATTTTGATTGAGCCAATTTCACTCCTGGATAGTGGAGACTGTCAATCTGCATCTGGTCAAGTTGATTTAAGTAGGTTCCTCTCTAATGACCTTGCTCTCAGCAAGGCACTGGCCACCTCAGCTTTTGGAAAAGTTGGCATTATATTAGAGCCGCGATATTTCAGACAAAAATAGGACTTTTCCAGACTAGCCTGGTGGGATATTGTAATGTCATTCACTCATTTGATCATTTGATGTGACCATTTGAAGAATTTTCTGGCACCAAACTGTTATGAAAATTGGATGCTTATTAGCTACCTATTAATTTGATAATGTATGGAATCCAAAATGTGTATATAAAGGCTTAACATGCTCTTCGACTTTGAAGAAATATTTTTCAAAAAATTGTTTTTATGATAGTAGGTACATCTTGATTCTTGAACAATGAAAATTTTTAACTATGTTGCCAATTCTGATTTCTGTGTCTCATTGCTATTTGAATTTTATAAATAGCCTAATTCATCAGATTTTGGCTAATTTGCCAAAAATAGAATTTTCTTGATGCATGCTAAAGAATCATTCCTAGAATTAACCAAAAGTCTGATATATTTTTGGGAAGATGTAATTCATACAATAATGAAAAATTTCAATACTTCACTTCATTAAGGAATTTTTCTAGTAGCCAACATTTTTATTCATGCAATCTACAATCAATCTCTAATTTTCAGGGATTTGTGCTAAATAGTTTTATATTTAGAAATTGACAGAATTATATGGCAAATTCTTCCGATAAGTAACAAGCTAAAATTTGTTTTCTCTGAAAGGAAATTATTCCAGTAGAACAAAATTAAACAGTAAAACTGTAAATTTACTGTCACACTTGACACGTAAGACTGAACAGTGTACTAGCAATTTGAAATTTGTATTTGTGATGGCTAATGACAAGTCCACCATGCCGGATCAGCCTACCTCATCTAATAGCATATCAGTTTCATCATCCTCACAGAATGTGTACACACTGTACACAACTAGCGGAACTAACTGCACTCTGCTGAACCCATGCCAGAGTCTGCTACATATACCAGTCGTGCTCAACCATCAGTGTTGTTTACACTCGCAAGGCAAGCCGGCAATCCAGCCCCTGGAGGATGTAGTGCAGCCGGTTGTCTGCCAGCCTGCTCATGTTTACGTCAACAAACTCTCATATCATGGATGTGATGTAAGCAAACCTAGTGACATTGACATCAGTAATGAAAATACTGGCAAAAATAAATGGTTCAATCAGCCTTGTGCTAGCAATGGGAACGCTAGCAGTCTCTCTCTGATTCTGGGTGAAAAAAGCAACTTGAATGTTAATCAAGAAAATGTTGAAAATGACATCCTTAGTGACATATACAAGAGCAATATTAATAGCACAAAATCTGTCCTAAGGAGGAAAGATGGAACTTTAGCAAACTCGTGTGGTGTGAAAAGGCACTCGTATCCTACAGGACTACTTGGTAACAATAGTCAGTATTGCCAAAACTGTTCAGTCTGCCATTCTAAGAAAGATCATGCATATCAAACCATAAATGGGACAGATGTTGGTTCACTGTCCTTGGGTATAAACAAGTCTTCCTCTTATGCTAGTGCTTCTATGCAAGATTACACATGCAGTAGAAAAGTTTCAAGCTTGAATCAAGTGTGTGCATGTGAAGGAAATGTAAGTGCTATAAGAAACACTTCATTATATAATAATGCATCAAAATATTCATTCGTATGTGTTGGTAAACCTTCTTGCGATGCGCAAACACAGACCGACCTGCTGATGTTGAGTGCCAGCAATGACACACATGAAGAACTCTGCAGCATGGCTAAAAAGTTGATAAAGTTTCAACTTTTGTCTGATACATCAACTTTCACTGACTTGTCATTTGTATGCAGTGAAAATGGTAGTAACAGTGGCATAAGCACTGATGGTAAGTTAGGTAAAAGCCCTGAATTGGGAATGAAGTTGAAAGATGACTTCAGTATCCCAGAAAATAATAATTCTGTCATGGAATCTCAGAGGTCTAAGTTCTCAAAGCCAACTGATATTATTGAGGATTATCCAAAGGTGAATGCAGAGGTGGCCAAAAGTTTGGAGAACAATTCTTCACAACCAAAGCAGTCTTCCTTGTTGCCACATCTTCAGTGCCACATGCCGCAGTCTCCTATCCTGAGCCACCGAGTTGGTGCATCGTCTTTGGAGTCAAGAAATCCTCAGGAACTTTTTTCCAGGCCACGTGCTGTACTTGATGATATTATTGAGAACAATGGTCGGTCTGGATCTGAAATGAGCAGGTCTAGTGACGACTCTGTATTTAATTCCAAACCTACAACCGGAACTAATTTGCCTCCTCCCCTGCATAATACCTTGAGTAACATTTTTGTCACTAAACCAAGTTCATTTGATATTGACAATTCCACTCAAGCCGCTAGAGATGTCGCAGGGTTGCAGCTGGCTTCAAGTGATAGCTATTCAACTCCTCATTCATTTTATAACTCTGGTAACAAATCAAAGGTTCAAGACAGCTCTGAAAATCTATGCAAGCCGTCAAATGTATTCACTACATCCATCATGTCCACTGCATCACAGGGTTTCAGTTCCGCCTCTCACTCTTCCTCTGTTTCACTGAGCTACAAGACTGCAGAATCTGGTCCCCCAACATCATCATCTTCTGGCCATGTAAAAAACCTGGATTTAAATGAAGTCAATGAAGTTGAAACTTTAAAAGATAACTTCAACTCAATGCATCTCTCATCTCAACTGAAGCATGACAAATCCCTCATCTCAGCACTTCCAGCTCTTCAAGCAATCAGCAAGTTGGTGGATTCTTCAGTGGATGAGGCATCCGGCAGCACCGCATCCGAGCCACCGGGTCGTGGTAGTTATGACCTGGACACCCGCAGGTACAGCCAGCTTATGGGGCTGACACAGTCAAAGCTGGACGACTGGATCCAGCTTAACGTCGGTGGTGAAGTTTTTGTAACGTCTCGGGCCACTCTTATACTTGAAGAACCTGACTCCATGCTGGCCAAGTAAGTTGGGTTATTTATTTTGTTTTACTTATATTTTTTTTATACATTTTCAATACTTTAAATGCTTTGGATTATCAGATTAAATTATTTTCTAGGCCACAAAATTTTTGATGAGGCTTTCTACTCTAGAATTACCTAAAAGATGCCCTAGAATTTCTTAAATTTAAATACTTTTTAATTCAAATACCCAGGCAATAGCTATGTTGAAAATTTTCTAACTTCTAGATCTAGATAAGCCAAAAATTTTTATGACTTCAAAGTTTTTTTTAATAAATTAATTTTAGCACATTTATTTTGTAACAAGGATGTTTGGGGGCCATCACCCCCACCTGTCCCCCGCCAGTCTGGACCCCCAGGGGAGGTACATCATCGACCGGTCCCCCCGGTACTTTGCCCCCCTCCTGAACTACCTCCGCACGGGGGTGCTGCTGCTCGACTCGGGCGTCAACCCTGAAGGTGATAGTTTGTTGGAATTGGAATTGGGGTGCGTGGTGACCTACGGTCACGACCTTTAAATCGGTCATACACGCTGCCTAAAAAACTTTTACTAGCATCAAAAAATTAAAAGTTCACACTCTTATGTTAACAAAAAAGTTCAAATATACCATATTCACAGCTGTCCTAAGAAAAAATATACAAATTTGACAATCGCAAAAAAAAGTTACTGTTGAGTTGTTACTTTATTAAAAAGTTATTGTGCAAATATTATAAGTAAGAAGGGAAATATCATTATAAAAATATTGTAGTTGAGAAGGGAAATATCATCCAAGTGATGTTGTAGGGGAGTGTCTATAGTCTATAAAAATAATTATGATCAACAATATGAATTCTGTTGTATTTTTCATTAATTTATCATTATTTTATAAGTTGTTACTGCCATGGACTCAACATTATTGGAAACACATTCACATTTCTGAACTAGACTTATAGTCATTTATAGTCATTAGTCTTATCTGAATGAGACTTGGTCATTAGTCTTATCAGANACCCACCTACTCACCCAATAGGTAGAGTATGACCCACCTACTCACCCAATAGGCTAGGTATGACACAATAGGCTAGGTATGACCACCTACTCACCCAATAGGTAGAGTATGACCCACCTACTCACCCAATAGGCTAGGTATGACACAATAGGCTAGGTATGACCACCTACTCACCCAATAGGTAGAGTATGACCCACCTACTCACCCAATAGGCTAGGTATGACACAATAGGCTAGGTATGACCACCTACTCACCCAATAGGTAGAGTATGACCCACCTACTCACCCAATAGGCTAGGTATGACCCACTTAACCCCCCGGCAGGGGTGCTGCTGGAGGCGAGGTTCTATGGGCTGGAGGGCGTCATCCCGCACCTCGAGCGCCTGGTGGCTGACATGCGGCAGGACCCGTCCAGTAAACGTGCGTGAAATGTGAATAAAAATTCAACTCTTATTAATAAGAATAGAATAAATGTAAACAAAAGAATAAATATCAAGAAAAATGTGATACTTGTGAAGAAGAATAGAATAAATGTGAACAAATGTTGACAAAATGTGATACTTGTTAGTGAGAATAGATTAAATGTCAACAAATGTCAACAAAAATGTAACTCTTATGAATAAGAATAGAATAAATGTAAACAAGAGAATAAATGTAAACAAAAGAGTAAATGTAAACAAAAGAGTAAATGTAAACAAAAGAATAAATGTAAACAAAAGAATAAATGTCAACAAAAGAATAAATGTCAACAAAAGAATAGATGTAAACAAAAGAATAGATGTAAACAAAAGAATAAATGTAAACAAAAGAATAGATGTCAACAAAAGAATAAATGTAAACAAAAGAATAAATGTAAACAAAAATGTGATACTTGTGAGTTAAAATAGAATAAATGTAAAGAAAACTTGAATAAATTTAAATATTTATAAAAGAATTTTTAATAATGTGAATAAATTTTTGAAGAAAACTGGCCTTTAGAGTGATACATTGTTGTTTAAGCGTCATCTATATAATAGTCTCCTTTATATAATAGCTTCATCTATGTAATAGCCTGTTGCTTTAGCCTCATCTATATAATAATTATGCCTGACCTATATAATTATTAATAAACTATATATTATTCGTCAGCGCTGAGTCGGCAGGACGTGGTGGCAGCGCTGCTGACGACGCCCCCGTCAGCGCCCCTCAGGTTCCAGGCCGTCAACCTCAGCCACGCTGACCTGTCCTGGCTAGACCTCAGCAACATCAACTTCAAGGTGGGTCATGGCAAGGTGGCTGACCTGTCCTGGCTAGACCTCAGCAACATCAACTTCAAGGTGGGTCATGGCAAGGTGGGTCACTGCAGGGTGGGTCATGGCAAGGTGGGTCATGGCAGGGTGGGTCATGGCAAGGTGGCTGACCTGTCCTGGCTAGACCTGAGCAACATCAACTTCAAGGTGGGTCATGGCAAGGTGGGTCATGACAGGGTGGGTCACTGCAAGGTGGGTCATGGCAAGGTGGGTCACTGCAAGGTGGGTCACGGCAAGGTGGGTCACGGCAAGGTGGGTCACTGCAAGGTGGGTCACTGCAAGGTGGGTCACTGCAAGGTGGGTCACGGCAAGGTGGGTCACTGCAAGGTGGGTCACTGCAAGGTGGGTCATGGCAAGGTGGGTCATGGCAAGGTGGCTGACCTGTCCTGGCTAGACCTCAGCAACATCAACTTCAAGGTGGGTCATGGCAAGGTGGCTGACCTGTCCTGGCTAGACCTCAGCAACATCAACTTCAAGGTGGGTCATGGCAAGGTGGGTCACTTCAAGGTGGGTCATGGCAAGGTGGCTGACCTGTCCTGGCTAGACCTCAGCAACATCAACTTCAAGGTGGGTCATGGCAAGGTGGCTGACCTGTCCTGGCTAGACCTCAGCAACATCAACTTCAAGGTGGGTCATGGCAAGGTGGCTGACCTGTCCTGGCTAGACCTCAGCAACATCAACTTCAAGGTGGGTCATGGCAAGGTGGCTGACCTGTCCTGGCTAGACCTCAGCAACATCAACTTCAAGGTGGGTCATGGCAAGGTGGCTGACCTGTCCTGGCTAGACCTCAGCAACATCAACTTCAAGGTGGGTCATGGCAAGGTGGCTGACCTGTCCTGGCTAGACCTCAGCAACATCAACTTCAAGGTGGGTCATGGCAAGGTGGCTGACCTGTCCTGGCTAGACCTCAGCAACATCAACTTCAAGGTGGGTCATGGCAAGGTGGCTGACCTGTCCTGGCTAGACCTCAGCAACATCAACTTCAAGGTGGGTCATGGCAAGGTGGCTGACCTGTCCTGGCTAGACCTCAGCAACATCANAGGGTGGGGGCTATAAAGGGGGGGCCGCCCCCTAACTTAGAGGGTGGGGGACATAAGTATAAGAGGGTGGAGGGGAGTTTGGGGTGGTGGGGGACCTTGTCACTGTTCAGAATGAATCATCAATACAATTGATGAAAAATTTAATAAGATACACAAACATAGTAATATAATTGTATAGAATTATATTATTATTCAATTATCAATGGTGATATTAATAATTTCGTATTATGTAAAGGGTTCGTACCGGTCATGGAAAACCTGGAAAGTCATTGAATTTCATTTCAGGTCATGGAAAATCATGGAATTTGCAAATAAAATAAGAAAAAAATAAGTGTTTTTTGTGCTGCATGTGTTTACTGTTTGTGCAGTCTCTCGTTTCCTGCGTTCTGATTGGTTCTCCAATCTTGTAACCTTCGGCCACGTATATAATTGGAGAACCAATCACGTGAGTTCGGTCAGCGAGCTCAGTTGCATTGGACAACTTTCTGGCCTGCAGTGGCAGCGTTCCATGTTCAACGTGCAATTTCTACATCACCATGCCTTTAAAGTGTAAATTTCATGACTTGTGGTACATCACCATGCCTTTAAAGTGTAAATTTCATAACTTGTTGTTATGAATATAAGCTTATCGTGACTATATATATGCATATATAGATATGCATTTATACATTTGCTATTTATCAACTTTAGTAGATGATAGAATTTGCACGGTTAGTCTTTCAGTCATGCTAAACAGTTCGTATACGAGTCTTGGAAAATAATATTGATGGTCATGAGTCATGGAAAAGTTATGGAATTTTTTTCTAAAAACTGGTACGAACCCTATATGTATAGTATGAGTATTAAGTATAGTATGAGCGAATTTAATTTACTATACAGGGTATGTATAGTATACAGGGTTAAATAAATACATAAATACAAGATTGGAATAAAGTTTTGAGCATATAATTGTTATTGTTAAAGTTAGTCTCTCACACTTAGTGCTGAAAAGTCATGATTGAGGATCAATAAAACTATATGTTAATTAGCAAGGGTAATACAGCAATAATAATATGATAATAATAAAACACTTCATTACAATAATAATAAATAATATAATGATAATATGATTTTTTACAATAATAATGAATAGAATCATAATAATATA